>NW_027040467.1:240121-322621 GCF_034236695.1 Oncorhynchus nerka
ATACATCGTCTCAAGTACTGCTGTGTCTGCCTCATCTTCTGGGTTCTGCCAACTATTCGTGGCTCAGTTGGTTAAGTGACTGTTTCTCACTCCGGAGACCCGGGTTCGTAACCGGGTCCTGACAAGTACTGGTTACATACACATTTTTCCACAGGTTATAAACTGAAAATGACGTCAGCATTTTCTAAATGTTCTATCTCTTCTTGACACTGGTAGAGAGGCCCTATAGTTCTCGAGCCTTCCCTCCTCGCCTGAAGCCAAGGTCAGTCAGTGTAAATCAGCATTCTAGACAGTCTGGAGATAGTCCGTCCCTGCCATCTGGAGATAGTTCATTCATTTGAACAAAGGAGCAGACCGTCATTGTTACTAAACTCTTGACCACATTCACTTCAGTACTGGGATCAGATAAGAAAATTCATACATATACAGTAACATTTAGTATTTTAATTCATGCATATACAGTACCATAATAGTATTCTGATTAGTACATATACAGTAACATAATAGTATTCTGATTAGTACACCCTGATTGAAATGTATACATAATTAGTCATTATAGTTAAAAATTCCCTTAACAGTGTTTTCACTGTTCCTAGCAAGCTAGTCTTGTTTGTGTGTTCACTGTTCCTAGCAGGCTAGTCTGGTTTGTGTGTTCACTGTTCCTAGCAGGCTAGTCTGGTTTGTGTGTCCACTGTTCCTAGCAGGCTAGTCTTGTTTGTTTGTTCACTGTTCCTAGCAGGCTAGTCTTGTTTGTTTGTCCACTGTTCCTAGCAGGCTAGTCTTGTTTGTAATCAACTTGTCTGACAGGGAAATTAATGTGAAGATGTTGTCCATGGTCACATGTCTGCCTTTGTCCATGTCAGGCTCCACGTGACTCAAAACCACAGTCTCAGACAGTCAGCCACTGGCCTGGTTTCATTTCCCCAGACATGGAAAGACATTCAGCAAGTCTGTGTCTAACCAGAACTGAAATCACATGCACTATTATCAGTTTCTATCTGGTTTCTATTGGCCATTTATCCATTGACGACAGAATATCAGATTTTAATTTGATTGTGTTACTAGTTTCTGCTTAGTTGCAGATCAATGCTGCTGGGGTCCTGTGATTAATACCTGGACAACACTGATGTTGATCAATGCTGCTGCTGTAGGGGTCCTGTGATTAATACCTGGACAACACTGATGTTGATCAATGCTGCTGTAGGGGTCCTGTGATTAATACCTGGACAACACTGATGTTGATCAATGCTGCTGTAGGGGTCCTGTGATTAATACCTGGACAACACTGATGTTGATCAATGCTGCTGCTGTAGGGGTCCTGTGATTAATACCTGGACAACACTGATGTTGATCAATGCTGCTGTAGGGGTCCTGTGATTAATACCTGGACAACACTGATGTTGATCAATGCTGCTGCTGTAGGGGTCCTGTGATTAATACCTGGACAACACTGATGTTGATCAATGCTGCTGCTGTAGGGGTCCTGTGATTAATACCTGGACAACACGGATGTTGTTGAAGAAAAAGTGAACTTTGGAAATTAAGCTGCACCTCCTGAATGAAGAGAGTTATTTGATGAAGGTACGTGTCAAGGAACCTGCAGAATCTGATCTTTCAGTTACAGTATTATATAGAAATCACAATGTTTAACCTCTGATACAGTATTATATAGAAATCACAATGTTTAACCTGCTTGTGACTCTGAAGGAGGATTTGATAAAGAGATGCTCCGTTCACTGCAAGATGCTCCCATCTCTTCATGTACTAGATGCTCCCATCTCTTCATGTACTAGATGCTCCCATCTCTTCATGTACTAGATGCTCCCATCTCTTCATGTACTAGATGCTCCCATCTCTTCATGTACCAGATGCTCCCATCTCTTCATGTACTAGATGCTCCCATCTCTTCATGTACTAGATGCTCCCATCTCTTCATGTACTAGATGCTCCCATCTCTTCATGTACTAGATGCTCCCATCTCTTCATGTACTAGATGCTCCCATCTCTTCATGTACTAGATGCTCCCATCTCTTCATGTACTAGATGCTCCCATCTCTTCATGTACTAGATGCTCCCATCTCTTCATGTACTAGATGCTCCCATCTCTTCATGTACTAGATGCTCCCATCTCTTCATGTACTAGATGCTCCCATCTCTTCATGTACTAGATGCTCCCATCTCTTCATGTACTAGATGCTCCCATCTCTTCATGTACTAGATGCTCCCATCTCTTCATGTACTAGATGCTCCCATCTCTTCATGTACTAGATGCTCCCATCTCTTCATGTACTAGATGCTCCCATCTCTTCATGTACTAGATGCTCCCATCTCTTCATGTACTAGATGCTCCCATCTCTTCATGTACTAGATTCTCCCATCTCTTCATGTACTAGATGCTCCCATCTCTTCATGTACTAGATGCTCCCATCTCTTCGTGTACTAGATGCTCCCATCTCTTCATGTACTAGATGCTCCCAGCTTTTCATGTACATAGGAAGGTGTGAGGAAATGGGTTTAGCAGATTCCCATCTCTGGGTTAACAGGCAGATTAAGTTAGGAAGGTGTGAGGGAAATGGGTTTAAAGGCAGATTAAGTTAGGAAGGTGTGAGGGAAATGGGTTTAAAGGCAGATTAAGTTAGGAAGGTGTGAGGGAAATGGATTAACAGGCAGATTAAGTTAGGAAGGTGTGAGGAAATGGGTTTAAAGGCAGATTAAGTTAGGAAGGTGTGAGGGAAATGGATTAACAGGCAGATTAAGTTAGGAAGGTGTGAGGGAAATGGGTTTAAAGGCAGATTAAGTTAGGAAGGTGTGAGGGAAATGGATTAACAGGCAGATTAAGTTAGGAAGGTGTGAGCGAAATGGGTTTTAAATTATATATTAAATATTTGTTCTTAAGACTGATGAGGAAAGTAAGGATTTTACATTTACACATTTAAGGGGTGGTACAAATTGGTGCATTCACCTTATGACCTCCAGTGGAACAGTAGTGCATCTACACTACTGTAGTTGGCACAACCTTGTGACTAAGTTCACTTCCTGTTTTCAATACTTGAGGGGAATTCAATGTTATCTTTCAGCCTTCCCAAAACCAAAGACAATCTCTGTACAGGATCTGAATTTATAACCTTTTGCATGAGAACTTTCCTGCAATGTAGGGAATTTAAAACTTGTAGTGTTTTTCAGATTAATATAAAAAGGTTTTGAAGTCTGTAATATAGACCACTGCCTCTTCAACAGCGTCAGAAAATATGTGATTTCCTCATGAAATGGTAAATTAGTTTGTAGCTTAACGCAGTTACAAAATGGCTGTAGAAACTGTGGCACAGATAAAGGACGAAAAAAATAGAAAGTGGAAATGATAATGGATGAAATGATAATGGAAAATGTTCAATCAACTAAATAAAAGCAATTAGACCCCACTGATGTTGTTATAATGTTTGAGCATAAGAACACAGGAGTAACCATGGCAATAAGAACACAGGAGTAACCATGGCAATAAGAACACAGGAGTAACCATGGCAATAAGAACACAGGATTAGCCAGGATTAAGTCAACAAACAAAACAAACAACAACAATTGTTCACCGTTCATCCCAACTCAAAAACACCTCAGTTGGTCACAAAGTACGTTTGGGAACCTTAACAAACAGTGACACATTATATTAGTATTATTATTTACAGTTAACATGGAGATGAGGGGACAAATATCAGTCACCACTACATGTTCATGTGATGCATTAAATCACCTGATGGTTTGGATGTATCTGTTAGTAAATTATTAATTTCTAAGAGATAATGAATAAATGAGAACAATTGACATTCAATAATTAGTTGTCACTGTGTTAACCACAACCAACATGTTGGATCTCTGTTTAGTTGTCACTGTGTTAACCACAACCAACATGTTGGATCTCTGTTTAGTTGTCACTGTGTTAACCACAACCAACATGTTGGATCTCTGTTTAGTTGTCACTGTGTTAACCACAACCAACATGTTGGATCTCTGTTTAGTTGTCACTGTGTTAACCACAACCAACATGTTGGATCTCTGTTTAGTTGTCACTGTGTTAACCACAACCAACATGTTGGATCTCTGTTTAGTTGTCACTGTGTTAACCACAACCAACATGTTGGATCTCTGTTTAGTTGTCACTGTGTTAACCACAACCAACATGTTGGATCTCTGTTTAGTTGTCACTGTGTTAACCACAACCAACATGTTGGATCTCTGTTTAGTTGTCACTGTGTTAACCACAACCAACATGTTGGATCTCTGTTTAGTTGTCACAGTGTTAACCACAACCAACATGTTGGATCTCTGTTTAGTTGTCACTGTGTTAACCACAACCAACATGTTGGATCTCTGTTTAGTTGTCACTGTGTTAACCACAACCAACATGTTGGATCTCTGTTTAGTTGTCACTGTGTTAACCACAACCAACATGTTGGATCTCTGTTTAGTTGTCACTGTGTTAACCACAACCAACATGTTGGATCTCTGTTTAGTTGTCACTGTGTTAACACAACCACATGTTGGATCTCTGTTGAGTTGTTACTGTGTTAACCACAACCAACATGTTGGATCTCTGTTTAGTTGTCACTGTGTTAACCACAACCAACATGTTGGATCTCTGTTTAGTTGTCACTGTGTTAACCACAACCAACATGTTGGATCTCTGTTTAGTTGTCACTGTGTTAACCACAACCAACATGTTGGATCTCTGTTTAGTTGTCACTGTGTTAACCACAACCAACATGTTGGATCTCTGTTTAGTTGTCACTGTGTTAACCACAACCAACATGTTGGATCTCTGTTTAGTTGTCACTGTGTTAACCACAACCAACATGTTGGATCTCTGTTTAGTTGTCACTGTGTTAACCACAATGTTGGATCTCTGTTGAGTTGTTACTGTGTTAACCACAACCAACATGTTGGATCTCTGTTTAGTTGTCACTGTGTTAACCACAATGTTGGATCTCTGTTTAGTTGTCACTGTGTTAACCACAACCAACATGTTGGATCTCTGTTTAGTTGTCACTGTGTTAACCACAACCAACATGTTGGATCTCTGTTTAGTTGTCACTGTGTTAACCACAACCAACATGTTGGATCTCTGTTTAGTTGTCACTGTGTTAACCACAACCAACATGTTGGATCTCTGTTTAGTTGTCACTGTGTTAACCACAACCAACATGTTGGATCTCTGTTTAGTTGTCACTGTGTTAACCACAATGTTGGATCTCTGTTGAGTTGTCACTGTGTTAACCACAACCAACATGCTGGATCTCTGTTTAGGGGTCAGTGCTCTAAAATGAGTGACTCTGGGGAGAGAGAAGAGGATGTCCCTGCCTCTAAAATGAGTCTCTCAGGGGAACATGACAGAAGAGTTAAGAGGTGAGATGACATGATGCTGTTTAAGAATTATTAAAGCGTTTGTTTCTAAAACGTTATATCCACATTTTTTTCACATTTGTTATTTTTCATCAGAAATTATCTATAGAATTTTAGCATGACACAATCATTTAGCCTACTATTAATTATTGCCTAATATGTCATCATAACCTTGTTGTTTTGACTAATTATGATCGTTGTTACAAGCTGAATTATGACAAGATTACCGTTATCAACACTCTCTTCACTCTTGTTTAAACCAAAAAGGATTCTATCTTCCTACAATATACAGAACCACTAAAGTTCTATATAGAACCCTTTATAGGAGGTTAGGAAGTGTCTGAGTATACAGTATATATAGAATATATATAGAACCCTTTATAGGAGGTTAGGAAGTGTCTGAGTATACAGTATATATAGAATATATATAGAACCCTTTATAGGAGGTTAGGAAGTGTCTGAGTATACAGTATATATAGAATATATATAGAACCCTTTATAGGAGGTTAGGAAGTGTCTGAGTATACAGTATATATAGAATATATATAGAACCCTTTATAGGAGGTTAGGAAGTGTCTGAGTATACAGTATATATAGAATATATAAAGAACCCTTTATAGGAGGTTAGGAAGTGTCTGAGTATACAGTATATATAGAATATATATAGAACCCTTTATAGGAGGTTAGGAAGTGTCTGACTATACAGTATATATAGAATATATAAAGAACCCTTTATAGGAGGTTAGGAAGTGTCTGAGTATACAGTATATATAGAATATATAAAGAACCCTTTATAGGAGGTTAGGAAGTGTCTGAGTATACAGTATATATAGAATATATATAGAACCCTTTATAGAGGTTAGGAAGTGTCTGAGTATACAGTATATATAGAATATATATAGAACCCTTTATAGGAGGTTAGGAAGTGTCTGAGTATACAGTATATATAGAATACATTTAGAACCCTTTATAGGAGGTTAGGAAGTGTCTGAGTATACAGTATATATATAATATATATAGAACCCTTTATAGGAGGTTAGGAAGTGTCTGAGGATACAGTATATATAGAATATATATAGAACCCTTTATAGGAGGTTAGGAAGTGTCTGAGTATACAGTATATATATAATATATATAGAACCCTTTATAGGAGGTTAGGAAGTGTCTGAGTATACAGTATATATAGAATATATAAGAACCCTTTATAGGAGGTTAGGAAGTGTCTGAGTATACAGTATATATAGAATATATATAGAACCCTTTATAGGAGGTTAGGAAGTGTCTGAGTATACAGTATATATAGAATATATATAGAACCCTTTATAGGAGGTTAGGAAGTGTCTGAGTATACAGTATATATAGAATATATATAGAACCCTTTATAGGAGGTTAGGAAGTGTCTGACTATACAGTATATATAGAATATATAAAGAACCCTTTATAGGAGGTTAGGAAGTGTCTGAGTATACAGTATATATAGAATATATAAAGAACCCTTTATAGGAGGTTAGGAAGTGTCTGAGTATACAGTATATATAGAACCCTTTATAAGAGGTTAGGAAGTGTCTGAGTATACAGTATATATAGAATATATATAGAACCCTTTATAGGAGGTTAGGAAGTGTCTGAGTATACAGTATATATAGAATATATATAGAACCCTTTATAGGAGGTTAGGAAGTGTCTGAGTATACAGTATATATATAATATATATAGAACCCTTTATAGGAGGTTAGGAAGTGTCTGAGGATACAGTATATATATAATATATATATATAACCCTTTATAAGAGGTTAGGAAGTGTCTGAGTATACAGTATATATAGAATATATATAGAACCCTTTATAGGAGGTTAGGAAGTGTCTGAGTATACAGTATATATAGAATATATATAGAACCCTTTATAGGAGGTTAGGAAGTGTCTGAGTATACAGTATATATATACATTTAGAACCCTTTATAGGAGGTTAGGAAGTGTCTGAGTATACAGTATATATATAATATATATAGAACCCTTTATAGGAGGTTAGGAAGTGTCTGAGGATACAGTATATATATAATATATATATATAACCCTTTATAAGAGGTTAGGAAGTGTCTGAGTATACAGTATATATAGAATATATATAGAACCCTTTATAGGAGGTTAGGAAGTGTCAGAGTATACAGTATATATATAATACATTTAGAACCCTTTATAGGAGGTTAGGAAGTGTCTGAGTATACAGTATATATAGAATATATAAATAACCCTTTATAGGAGGTTAGGAAGTGTCTGAGTATACAGCATATATAGAATACATTTAGAACCCTTTATAGGAGGTTAGGAAGTGTCTGAGTATACAGTATATATAGAATATATAAAGAACCCTTTATAGGAGGTTAGGAAGTGTCTGAGTATACAGTATATATAGAATATATATAGAAACCTTTACAGGAGGTTAAGAAGTGTCTGAGTATACAGTATATATAGAATATATATAGAACCCTTTATAAGAGGTTAGGAAGTGTCTGAGTATACAGTATATATATAATATATATAGAACCCTTTATAAGAGGTTAGGAAGTGTCTGAGTATACAGTATATATCTAATATATATAGAACCCTTTATAGGAGGTTAGGAAGTGTCTGAGTATACAGTATATATATAATATATATAGAACCCTTTATAGGAGGTTAGGAAGTGTCTGAGTATACAGTATATATAGAATATATATAGAACCCTTTATAGGAGGTTAGGAAGTGTCTGAGTATACAGTATATATATAATATATATAGAACCCTTTATAGGAGGTTAGGAAGTGTCTGAGTATACAGTATATATAGAATATATATAGAACCCTTTATAGGAGGTTAGGAAGTGTCTGAGTATACAGTATATATAGAATATATATAGAACCCTTTATAGGAGGTTAGGAAGTGTCTGAGTATACAGTATATATATAATATATATAGAACCCTTTATAGGAGGTTAGGAAGTGTCTGAGTATACAGTATATATAGAATATATATAGAACCCTTTATAGGAGGTTAGTGTCTGAGTATACAGTATATATATAATATATATAGAACCCTTTATAGGAGGTTAGGAAGTGTCTGAGTATACAGTATATATAGAATATATATAGAACCCTTTATAGGAGGTTAGGAAGTGTCTGAGTATACAGTATATATAGAATATATATAGAACCCTGTATAGGAGGTTAGGAAGTGTCTGAGTATACAGTATATATAGAATATATAAAGAACCCTTTATAGGAGGTTAGGAATTGTCTGAGTATACAGTATATATAGAACCCTTTACAGGAGGTTAGGAAGTGTCTGAGTATACAGTATATATAGAACCCTTTACAGGAGGTTAGGAAGTGTCTGAGTATACAGTATATATATAATATATATAGAACCCTTTATAGGAGGTTAGGAAGTGTCTGAGTATACAGTATATATATAATATATATAGAACCCTTTATAAGAGGTTAGGAAGTGTCTGAGTATACAGTATATATATAATATATATAGAACCCTTTATAGGAGGATAGGAAGTGTCAGAGTATACAGCATATATAGAATACATTTAGAACCCTTTATAGGAGGTTAGGAAGTGTCTGAGTATACAGTATATATATAATATATATAGAACCCTTTATAGGAGGTTAGGAAGTGTCTGAGGATACAGTATATATATAATATATATATAACCCTTTATAAGAGGTTAGGAAGTGTCTGAGTATACAGTATATATAGAATATATATAGAACCCTTTATAGGAGGTTAGGAAGTGTCAGAGTATACAGTATATACATAATACATTTAGAACCCTTTATAGGAGGTTAGGAAGTGTCTGAGTATACAGTATATATAGAATATATAAATAACCCTTTATAGGAGGTTAGGAAGTGTCTGAGTATACAGCATATATAGAATACATTTAGAACCCTTTATAGGAGGTTAGGAAGTGTCTGAGTATACAGTATATATAGAATATATAAAGAACCCTTTATAGGAGGTTAGGAAGTGTCTGAGTATACAGTATATATAGAATATATAAAGAACCCTTTATAGGAGGTTAGGAAGTGTCTGAGTATACAGTATATATAGAATATATATAGAAACCTTTACAGGAGGTTAAGAAGTGTCTGAGTATACAGTATATATAGAACCCTTTACAGGAGGTTAGGAAGTGTCTGAGTATACAGTATATATAGAACCCTTTACAGGAGGTTAGGAAGTGTCTGAGTATACAGTATATATAGAATATATATAGAACCCTTTATAGGAGGTTAGGAAGTGTCTGAGTATACAGTATATATATAATATATATAGAACCCTTTATAGGAGGTTAGGAAGTGTCTGAGTATACAGTATATATATAATATATATAGAACCCTTTATAGGAGGTTAGGAAGTGTCTGAGTATACAGTATATATATAATATATATAGAACCCTTTATAAGAGGTTAGGAAGTGTCTGAGTATACAGTATATATAGAATATATATAGAACCCTTTATAGGAGGATAGGAAGTGTCAGAGTATACAGCATATATAGAATACATTTAGAACCCTTTATAGGAGGTTAGGAAGTGTCTGAGTATACAGTATATATATAATATATATAGAACCATTTATAGGAGGTTAGGAAGTGTCTGAGGATACAGTATATATATAATATATATAGAACCCTTTATAGGAGGTTAGGAAGTGTCTGAGGATACAGTATATATAGAATATATATAGAACCCTTTATAAGAGGTTAGGAAGTGTCTGAGTATACAGTATATATAGAATATATATAGAACCCTTTATAGGAGGATAGGAAGTGTCAGAGTATACAGCATATATAGAATACATTTAGAACCCTTTATAGGAGGTTAGGAAGTGTCTGAGTATACAGTATATATATAATATATATAGAACCCTTTATAGGAGGTTAGGAAGTGTCTGAGTATACAGTATATATATAATATATATAGAACCCTTTATAGGAGGTTAGGAAGTGTCTGAGGATACAGTATATATATAATATATATATAACCCTTTATAAGAGGTTAGGAAGTGTCTGAGTATACAGTATATATAGAATATATATAGAACCCTTTATAGGAGGTTAGGAAGTGTCAGAGTATACAGTATATATATAATACATTTAGAACCCTTTATAGGAGGTTAGGAAGTGTCTGAGTATACAGTATATATAGAATATATAAATAACCCTTTATAGGAGGTTAGGAAGTGTCTGAGTATACAGCATATATAGAATACATTTAGAACCCTTTATAGGAGGTTAGGAAGTGTCTGAGTATACAGTATATATAGAATATATAAAGAACCCTTTATAGGAGGTTAGGAAGTGCCTGAGTATACAGTATATATAGAATATATAAAGAACCCTTTATAGGAGGTTAGGAAGTGTCTGAGTATACAGTATATATAGAATATATATAGAAACCTTTACAGGAGGTTAAGAAGTGTCTGAGTATACAGTATATATAGAATATATATAGAACCCTTTATAGGAGGTTAGGAAGTGTCTGAGTATACAGTATATATAGAATATATATAGAACCCTTTATAGGAGGTTAGGAAGTGTCTGAGGATACAGTATATATAGAATATATATAGAACCCTTTATAAGAGGTTAGGAAGTGTCTGAGTATACAGTATATATAGAATATATATAGAAACCTTTACAGGAGGTTAAGAAGTGTCTGAGTATACAGTATATATAGAATATATATAGAACCCTTTATAGGAGGTTAGGAAGTGTCTGAGTATACAGTATATATAGAATATATATAGAACCCTTTATAGGAGGTTAGGAAGTGTCTGAGTATACAGTATATATAGAATATATATAGAACCCTTTATAGGAGGTTATGAAGTGTCTGAGTATACAGTATATATAGAATATATATAGAACCCTTTATAGGAGGTTAGGAAGTGTCTGAGTATACAGTATATATAGAATATATATAGAACCCTTTATAGGAGGTTAGGAAGTGTCTGAGTATACAGTATATATATCATATATATAGAACCCTTTATAGATGGTTAGGAAGTGTCTGAGTATACAGTATATATAGAATATATATAGAACCCTTTATAGGAGGTTAGGATGTCTGAGTATACAGTATATATATCATATATATAGAACCCTTTATAGATGGTTAGGAAGTGTCTGAGTATACAGTATATATAGAATATATATTTAACCCTTTATAGGAGGTTAGGATGTCTGAGTATACAGTATATATTTAACCCTTTATAGGGCTCTTTGGTCAGAACTCTAGAGGTTCTTCTTCACTGAATTGATATTCATTATATCCAAACACACTGGTGGTCAGGGAGGCATCTCTTTGTTTGAACGATGGTCCACGTCAACTCTGGCATTGCAATACATACATTACAATACAATACATTACAACACAATACATTACAATACAATACATTACATACATTACATTACAATACAATACAATACAATACAATACATTACAATACAATACATACATTACATTACAATACAATACAATACATACATTACAACACAATACATTACAATACAATACAATACAATACATTACAATATATTACAATACATACATTACAACACAATACATTACAATACAATACAATACATACATTACAATACATACATTACAATACATACATTACAATATAATACATTACATTACAATACATTACATTACAATATAATACATTACATTACAATACAATATAATACATTACAATATAATACAATACATTACAATATAATACAATACATTACAATACATACATTACAATACATTACAATACATTACAATATATTACAATACATTACAATACATTACAATATATTACAATACATTACATTACAATACATTACAATACATTACAATACAATACATTACAATACATTACAATACAATACAATATAATACAATACATTACATTACATTACAATATAATATAATACATTACATTACAATACAATATAATACATTACAATATAATACATTACATTACAATACAATATAATACATTACAATACATTACAATACATTACAATACATTACACTACAATACATTACAATACAATACAATACAATACAGTACATTACAATATAATACAATACATTACATTACATTACAATACATCACAATACAATACAGTACATTACAATGTAATACATTACAAAACAATGCACTACAATACAATATAATACATTACAATACTTTTCAATACAACTTTGTCCATTAGTTACAAGCAAACAACAAATCAATGTCAATCAACTTTGTCCTCTCTCAATTCTCTGAGATGCTTTGTGGATATGGGATATATATAGAACCCTTTATAGGAGATCTTGGGCCCAGATTTCAAAATATTGTTAAGAAAAACTTAGAATGTTTGTTTAACATAATCATAATAAAATATGAATATTACTAATGTAACCCACTGTAAAGAGTTGATATTATAATATATATATATATATATTACTAATGTAACCCACTGTAAAGACTGGGTTTAGTTATTTTGTGCCACTGTTCTGGAACTTCCTGCGTTCTCGTACAGAACTGTCCAGGTCCCTGTACGGTGCCAAGCGGTTACGCGTAGACTGGGCTGAGGTGATCTTTGGGAATAATTACAGAGTTCACTACAGTGTTGAGACGCCGAAGTTTATTATTCAATTTTCTTTTTTCTTTACGGTCAGGGACAGTATGAGTGTAGACAGATCCTTTTCACTCTCTGTCCTTGTTTCAATGTGTGGTTAACCGGATTCATCATCGAGACGAGGGACAGAAACGACCTGCTAGCTAGCCAAGCTAGTCGGTACAGCTAGCTAAGCTAGCTAGCTACTATACCAGCAACATCCTGGTTATCCTAGCTAGTCGGTACAGCTCGGTAAGCTAGCTAGCTACTCTGCCAGCAGCATCCTAGTTATCCTAGCTAGTCGGTACAGCTCGGTAAGCTAGCTAGCTACTATACCAGCAACATCCTGGTTATCCTAGCTACCAAATCAAATCAAATGTATTTATAAAGCCCTTCTTACATCAGCTGATGTCACAAAGTGCTGTACAGGAACCCAGCGTAAAACCCTAAACAGCTAGAAATGCAGGTGTAGAAGCACGGTGGCTAGGAAAAAATCCCTAGAAAGGCCAGAACCTAGGAAGAAACCTAGAGAGGAACCAGGCTTTAAGGGGTGGCCAGTCCTGTTCTGGCTGTGCCGGGTGGAGATTATAACAGAACATGGCCAAGATGTTAAAATATTCATAGATGACCAGCAGGGTCAAATAATAATAATCACAGTGGTTGTCGAGGATGCAACAGGTCAGCACCTCAGGAGTAAATGTCAGTTGGCTTTTCATAGCCGATCATTCAGAGTATCTCTACCGCCCCTGCTGTCTCTAGAGTGTTGAAAACAGCAGGTCTGGGACAGGTAGCACGTCCGGTGAACATGTCAGGGTTCCATAGCCGCAGGCAGAACAGTTGAAACTGGAGTAGCAGCACGGCCAGGTGGACTGGGGACAGCAAGGAGTCATCAGGCCAGGTAGTCCTGAGGCATGGTCCAAGGGCTCAGGTCCTCTGAGAGAGAGAAAGAAAGAAAGAATGAAAGAGAGAGAGAGAATTAGAGAGAGCATACTTAAATTCACACAGGACACCGGATAAGATAGGAGAAATACTCCAGACCCTAACCCCCCGAAACATAAACTACTGCAGCAGAAATACGGGAGGATGAGACAGGAGGGGTCAGAAGACACTGTGACACTGTGGCCCCATCCGACGATGTTTGGACAGGGCCAAACAGGAAGGATATAACCTCACCCACTTTGCCAAAGCACAGCCCCCACACCACTAGAGGGATATCTTCAACCACCAACTTACCATCCTGAGACAAGGCCGAGTATAGCCCACAAAGATCTCCGCCAAGGCACAACCCAAGGGGGGTTATTATATAACTGAAGTTTATTTAGTGCTTTATCACTACATCATCACCGGCTGTCTGCATTTCTTGTGGACCGATGGAGCTCCCCGGTTGTTTCTTCCACCTGTTAAATCCCGGTGAGGCTTCTCCCTCTCTCGTTGACGGATGCTGTCTACCTCTGTCTGGTTCTCCTCTCTTCACGAGATGGACGGTAAACTTAGTAGTGTTTAAACCCTCTGTGTCCAAGGACCGAACGTTTGTATATTATTTTCATGGCGCCTCAATAGGCTGAACACATTACGTTTTCAATGTTTTTTTCTGATAAAAACTAGTTCATTCCATCCGCCATGGAGCCCAGTTTCATAACATTACATTATCTTATATTATGTCTCTAGTTATGAAGTAATCGTGAAAAAAAACAGACCTTATTTTACGTCATTTTTCACCCTTCCAGCTCCTATTAGTTCTGTTGAACACCGTGGAATACCAACTCACCTTCTGAAATATACAGCCAAATAATCACTAGTCAGGTGATCAAACCTCAACCTTAGTATACATGCATTTTCAAATATTTTCTTAATATCTCATATTGGGACTAAACAGCCTCGGAATAGAAAGAGAGCATCTTCCAGCACGACAACAATTACAACATGCAACGGTTAGCGAATTACAACATGCAACGGTTAGCGAATTTACCTCAACATGCAACGGTTAGCGAATTTACCTCAACATGCAACGGTTAGCGAATTTACCTCAACATGCAACGGTTAGCGAATTTACCTCAACATGCCCCTCATTTGCGCGACAAGGCAGAGTAACGACACAAGCTTTTTGGCGGTGGCTGAGTTATCTGCTTGTGAGAGAAGTTGGAGAGCGGGTCGATGCTGGTTGATGAATTGACAATGAATGTAGTAGAGGGAACATTTCCTGTGAGGGGGAGTGGTGGTGTATCCAGGGAGAAAACTAAACTAATCTATTGTGGTCTTCTGCTGCCATCTATTGGAATTATGTAGGAACTGCAATAGTACTGAATAATGTGTCATTCCTTACTAAGGTAGTAATTACTCAGAATTGCAAAAGATAACATTTTCTAGTTCATTTTACCATTAAATAACCATTTATAGTGTACAAACATTGAAACTGACATAAACCAAAAACACCATACATTTAGTAGATGAGAGATGTAATGTTTGTCTCTGTTGTGTTGAAGACCAATCAAGCATGAGAGACCAGCCTCCCCTGTTCCCAGCTGTGTGTCCATGAAGAGTGACAAGTCTATGGATCATCCTATAGAGTTTAGAGAGGGAGACTTTTCTACTGAACAAAGGTAAGAAGAACTCATGGGTCAGTGAGTTAAACAACACTGTCTCTAGTGTGTGTGTGTGTGTGTGTGTGTGTGTGTGTGTGTGTGTGTGTGTGTGTGTGTGTGTGTGTGTGTGTGTGTGTGTGTGTGTGTGTGTGTGTGTGTGTGTGTGTGTGTCTGAATTCCCTGGATGAGGAGCTGTATTCTCTGTCCTGATTGTCTAGTCACTTTTACCTCTACCTACATGTGGATATTACCTCAACTGCCTGGTACCCTGCACATTGACTCAGTACTGGTACTCCTCATAGTCTCATTATTACCTCAACTACCTGGTACCCTGCACATTGACTCAGTACTGGTACTCCTCATAGTCTCATTATTACATCAACTACCTGGTACCCTGCACATTGACTCAGTACTGGTACTCCTTATAGTCTCATTATTACCTCAACTACCTGGTACCCTGCACATTGACTCAGTACTGGTACTCCTTATAGTCTCATTATTACCTCAACTACCTGGTACCCTGCACATTGACTCAGTACTGGTTCTCCTTATAGTCTCATTATTACCTCAACTACCTGGTACCCTGCACATTGACTCAGTACTGGTTCTCCTTATAGTCTCATCATTACCTCAACTACCTGGTACCCTGCACATTGACTCAGTACTGGTACTCCTTATAGTCTCATTATTACCTCAACTACCTGGTACCCTGCACATTGACTCAGTACTGGTTCTCCTTATAGTCTCATTATTACCTCAACTACCTGGTACCCTGCACATTGACTCAGTACTGGTTCTCCTTATAGTCTCATTATTACCTCAACTACCTGGTACCCTGCACATTGACTCAGTACTGGTACTCCTTATAGCCTCATTATTACCTCAACTACCTGGTACCCTGGACATTGACTCAGTACTGGTTCTCCTTATAGTCTCATTATTACCTCAACTACCTGGTACCCTGCACATTGACTCAGTACTGGTACTCCTTATAGCCTCATTATTACCTCAACTACCTGGTACCCTGGACATTGACTCAGTACTGGTTCTCCTTATAGTCTCATTATTACCTCAACTACCTGGTACCCTGCACATTGACTCAGTACTGGTACTCCTTATAGCCTCATTATTACCTCAACTACCTGGTACCCTGGACATTGACTCAGTACTGGTTCTCCTTATAGTCTCATTATTACCTCAACTACCTGGTACCCTGCACATTGACTCAGTACTGGTACTCCTTATAGTCTCATTATTACCTCAACTACCTGGTACCCTGGACATTGACTCAGTACTGGTTCTCCTTATAGTCTCATTATTACCTCAACTACCTGGTACCCTGCACATTGACTCAGTACTGGTACTCCTTATAGTCTCATTATTACCTCAACTACCTGGTACCCTGCACATTGACTCAGTACTGGTACTCCTTATAGTCTCATTATTACCTCAACTACCTGGTACCCTGCACATTGACTCCTTATAGTCTCATTATTGTTGTTTTGTCTTACTATTTCCTTTGTTTTTTTTACAAGGTACAATGTAGCACATCTGGTGAACAGGTTCCACATCCTCAGTCAGACCAATACAAACAGGATCAGCAGCACAACAAGGTATCAGGTCTGGCGGAGCATTTATCAATACTGATAGGACGGGAAGAAAGGGAACGCTGCTCTCAGATCAGTTTTCTCCATTCAAATTTTTCCTTGACATTAAAATATGTCACAATACTGACCACAGATCAGCTTATATTAACACCTATGGCTTCAAATATTGAGGAGGCTTATTATAATTCTTACCCAATAAAAATGCACTAAATCCCAGATTTCATCATTGTGTTCATGTTAGGATACACATCATTAAATATATTGAGACAAATTACAGACAGTAGCCTACAAGTAGCAAAATATAACTCAATATACTGAACAATGTGATTGAAATAGGCCTAAAGCCAACAGTTCATAGTTTAATGCAGTCATCTCGGTTTTCATTTGAAGCAAATTTGTAGAAGACCCTTGTTTGAATCAACTGCAACGACATTGGCAACTTTGTTCTGAATTCATCTGCAGTCACAGAGAGACGGATAAACCATGTGATTCTATGTTTAGCAGAGATCTTCTGTGTATAAAGTCATGCGGAAGGGCAAACAAGCATCTAACAACACAATCAGCTGTTGTAGTGGTCTGAGGCAGGTGTTAGATTACTCAGCTGTTCTAGTGGTCTGAGGCAGGTGTTAGATTACTCAGCTGTTCTAGTGGTCTGAGGCAGGTGTTAGATTACTCAGCTGTTCTAGTGGTCTGAGGCAGGTGGTAGATTAATCAGCTGTTCTAGTGGTCTGAGGCAGGTGGTAGATTACTCAGCTGTTCTAGTGGTCTGAGGCAGGTGTTAAATTATGAGCATTTTCAATAGTTTATTGAAGCAGCTGAATGCTCTTCAGATGAAGAGGAGGACGATCGTGACAGTTTGTCTCTTTTGTGTTGAAGCCCAATCAAGCAGGAGAGACCAGCCTCCCCTGTACCCAGCTGTGTGTCCATGAAGAGTGACAAGTCTATGCATCAACCTCAACACTTTAGAGAGGGAGACTTTTCTACTGAACAAAGGTAAGAAGAACTCATGGGTCCTGGTCAGTGAGTTAAACAACACTGCCTCTAGTAATTTCTCCTCTCCCATTTTCCCATTTATTGTTGTTGTTTTCATAATCCATAGGCTAATCCTTTTGTCCATTTTCATAGTCGTAAAACAATATTAAACAAACACAACATTCCCTTTGTTTGTGTGTGTGTGTGTGTGTGTGTGTGTGTGTGTGTGTGTGTGTGTGTGTGTGTGTGTGTGTGTGTGTGCGTGTGTGTGTGTGTGTGTGTGTACTCCCTGGATGAGGAGATGTAACCTCATCTTTTGTCCACAGAAACCAACAGGGGAGATCAGAGTCAGAGATTCTCAGTGGTCAGTCTTCCCAGAGTCATCAAACAGACCTGGCCTCCATATTCAGAGTATGTGGTCCTGTTATGTACATTTGTTTTTGTTTACCTCAAGTAAAGTTGATCTGTCAAACATTCATTAATGTGTTGATGAGAAAGCATTTAGTCTCTTGCTTAACTTATTTACTTTATTTATTTCAGTTGCTTGAAGAGAACATTCTGACATTTGTGAAGAACGAGCTGAAGATGTTCAAGAGGATTCTTAGTCCAGAACTCCCAGAAGGCTTTGAGAGTCAGAAGCAGGATAAGGAAGTGTTGGACCCTGAAGATGAGAAGCAGGAGAGCAGTGCCAGAGAGGGGGCTCTGAAGATCACACTGCACATCCTGAGGAAAATGAACCAGAAGGAGCTTGCTGACACACTGGAGAAATGTAAGATCTGTCTGCCTCATGTTGAATGCTGTTTTATAACATTTAAAAGCTGTAGCTAAAGTACAGCTAAAGTAGCTGTGTAACTCAATGATATTGTAGCAGCCTTAACACAACACCTAGTGACCTCATCAAGTAGCAGCAGGGACGTGTTCTGTTGATTCCCGGGTGGCGCAGTGGTTAAGCCATCAGAGACTCTGGGTTCGCGCCCAGGCTCTGTCGTAACCGGCCGCGACCGGGAGGTCCATGGGGCGATGCACAATTGGCTTAGCGTCCTCCGGGTTAGGGGGGCTTGGTCGGTAGGGATGTCCTTGTCTCATCGTGCACCAGCGACTCCTGTGGCGGGCCAGGCGCAGTGCACGCTAACCAAGGTTGCCAGGTGCACGGTGTTTCCTCCGACACATTGGTGCGGCTGGCTTCTGGGTTGGATGCACGCTGTGTTAAGAAGCAGTGCGGCTAGGTTGGGTTGTGTATCGGAGGACGCATGACTTTCAACCTTCGTCTCTTCCGAGCCCGTACGGGAGTTGTAGCGATGAGACAAGATAGTAGCTACTAACACAATTGGAATTGGGGAGAAAAAGGAGTAAATTTAAAAAAATAATAATACCAAAAATAATATAATCAGTCACACCAGTCACATTTATACAGTCAGTTAAGTGAATACATTATTATAATGTACAACTTTATAACAGTCCTACAATACTGTAGGCATTAAAACAGACGTAATATTCATATCCTCTGTGTTATTTCTAGATTCAGATGAGCTCGCTGTGATTTGCCAACGTGAACTCAAATCTAATCTAAAGAAGAAGTTTCAATGTGTATTTGAGGGGATCGCTAAACAAGGAAACCCAACACTTCTCAATAAGATCTACACAGAGCTCTACATCACAGAGGGTGGAACAGGAGAGGTCAATAAGGAACATGAGCTGAGACAGATTGAGACAACAACCAGGAAACAAGCAAGACCAGAGACTGCAATCAAATGTCACGACATCTTCAAACCCTTACCTGGACAAGACAAACGTATCAGAACTGTGCTGACAAAGGGAGTCGCTGGCATTGGAAAAACAGTCTCTGTGCAGAAGTTCATTCTGGACTGGGCTGAAGGAAAAGCAAATCAGAATGTCCAATTTGTATTTTCATTCCCTTTTCGGGAGCTGAATTTGATGAAAGAGGACAAACACACTTTCATTGAACTTCTTAATCACTTCTCAATGGAAACCAAACAATCAGGAATCTCCATCTACAACAAGTACAAAGTTCTGTTCATCTTTGATGGTCTGGATGAGTGCCGACTGCCCCTAGACTTCCAGAAGAACAAGATCTGTTGGGACGTCACAGAGTCAACCTCAGTGGATGTTCTGCTGACAAATCTCATCAAGGGAAATCTGCTTCCCTCTGCTCTCCTCTGGATAACTACCCGACCTGCAGCAGCCAATAAGATCCCTTCAGGGTGTGTTGACCAGGTGACAGAGGTATGAGGCTTCAATGACCCACAGAAGGAGGAGTACTTCAGGAAGAGATTCAGTGATGAGGACCTGGCCAGCAGAATCATCTCACACATAAAGACATCAAGGAGCCTCCACATCATGTGCCACATTCCAGTCTTCTGTTGGATTTCTGCAACAGTCCTTGAACACATGCTGAAACATAAGAGAGAAGAGATGCCCAAGACTCTGACTGAGATGTACACACACCTTGTGGTGTTTCATACCAAACAGAAGAATGAAAAGTATCTTGGGAAAGAAGAGACAGGTCCACACTGGAATAAAGAGAGCATTCTGTCACTGGGAAAACTGGCTTTTCAACAGCTTGTGAAGGGCAATCAGATTTTCTATGAAAAAGACCTGAAAGAAGCTGGCATTGATGTTAATGAAGCCTCAGTGTACTCAGGATTGTGCACACAGCTCTTTAAAGAGGAATGTGTGCTGTACCAGGACAAGGTGTACTGCTTTGTTCATCTGAGCATTCAGGAGTTTCTGGCTGCTGTATATGTGTTCCTCTCATTCATCAACAACAATGAGAATCTAATGGCCAAACTGAGAACAAACGACGAGCCTGAAGTTACTTTCTACAAGAGTGCTGTGGATAAAGCCTTACAAAGTGAGACGGGAAACCTGGACCTTTTCCTCCGCTTCCTTCTGGGCCTCTCACTGGAGTCCAATCAGAAGCACTTACGAGGTCTACTGACAAAGACAAGAAGCAGCTCAAAGAGCCATGAAGAAACAGTCAAGTACATCAAGAAGAAGATCAGAGAGAATCCCTCTCCAGAGAGGAGCATCAATCTGTTCCACTGTCTGAATGAACTGAATGACCATTCTCTAGTGGAGGAGATCCAAAGCTATCTGAGATCAGGAAGTCTCTCAAAACCCAAACTGTCACCTGCACAGTGGTCAGCTCTGGTCTTTGTGTTGCTGACTTCAGAAAAGGAGCTGGATGTGTTTGACCTGAAGAAATACTCCAGATCAGAGGAAGGTCTTCTGAGGCTGCTGCCAGTGGTTAAAGCCTCCAGAGCTGTTCTGTGAGTAAATACAATGACATTTAAGAACTAATCATCAGGTATAAATATTCAGTTTAGAGAAAAATATGTATTATTGCTAACCTTTTTATGTCAATTTATTGATTTTCACATTACATAACATTATGATCGTACAATTCTAGGAGACGTAAAACATGAATATATATGCTGTTTGAGAAAATAAACCAAATGCATCTGCAATTGTCCTTGTACACTACTGGTGTTAAATTAACAGTGTGTTTGTGAAGTCATGATGATCTCTTTCTCAGGCTGTCAGACTGTGGAGTCACAGAGGAAGGCTGTGCTTCTCTGGTCTCAGCTCTGAGGTCAAACCCCTCACACCTGAGAGAGCTGGATCTGAGTAACAATGACCTGAAGGATTCAGGAGTGAAGCTGCTCTCTGCTGGACTGGGGAATCCCCACTGTAAACTGGAGACTCTGAGGTCAGTATTCCTGTAGTTGGTCAACAAGTGATAACTGTTCACAGGATTCACATGTGTTTACCAGACACACATAGTCCACACCATATGTGTTTGGACAGTGAAGCTTACAGTTTTAAATGTGGTGCTATGATCCAGCATTTTGGATTTGAGATATAATGTTTCATATTAGGTGACAGTACAGAATGTCACCTTTTATTTGAGGTTAAAGGTGAGAGGTTAGTATGTTTTGTTGTAGCCTCTAACTCCCTCACTCATTATTATTCATGATTCATTCATGATCTTTCTCAATCATGGCGTCACAGGCTTGATGTAGTCATTGTGTTCAAAGAATATGGGACCAAATACTCAACTTTTGACTACTTTAATACACTATTAGTGAATTGGTCAGAATATTTATGACTTCTTCGAATGGAGGACTAGATACATAAAGTGCTTTTATTTCTCTAAATGGTGAAACAGATATGTATTAAAATACCCTCAAATAAAAGGTGACATTATAAACTGTCACCTCATATGAAACATTTGATCTGAAATCCAAAATGTTGGAGTATAGAGACACATTTAAAATGTTAGCTTCACTGTCTAAATAGATATGATGTGGACTGTATACTCAATACAATCTAAATCTGATACCTCACTGTCTAAATAGATATGGTGTGGACTGTATACTCAATACAATCTAAATCTGATTCCTCACTGTCTGTCTTCTGACTGATACTGCTTTTTAAACTGGTCTGGTCAGTCTACTCACATATTCGTACTAAACATGTTTCTATCTGCAGGCAATACTTTGATCATTTATAATAATGATGATACATTAATTTATGAATAGATATGGCAGCTTTCAGGACTGATACTGATGTAACTGAACATTTAGAAAACATATACTGTCACTATTTTCACCACCAAAGAATAGCAGTGTGGTTTTAATAATGATTTGACTCTTTGCAGGCTGTCAGGCTGTCTAGTCACAGAGGAAGGCTGTGCTTCTCTGGTCTCAGCTCTGAAGTCAAACCCCTCACACCTGAGAGAGCTGGACCTGAGCTACAATCACCCAGGAGACTCAGGAGTCAGACTGCTCTCTGCTGGACTGGAGGATCCACACTGCAGACTGGAGAAACTCAAGTATGTGGAGGGTTTATGTCAATGTTCATATCAGACATGTTTGACTTATCAGGCTAGTTAAGACAAACATTCTGACCACCTCTTGGACAAAGTTATATGCTGACTGGGTGTGAGTGTGTGTCCTGTGTGTCCAGTTTGTTCCTATGTATGTGTGTATGTGAAACACACACTGGACACACACACAAACACACTGGACACACACAAACACTGGACACACTCACACATAACTTTGACCGTGTGTGCCGTGTGTGTGTGTGTGTGTGTGTGTGTGTGTGTGTGTGTGTGTGTGTGTGTGTGTGTGTGTGTGTGTGTGTGTGTGTGTGTGAGTTCAGGTGTATCCTTCAATGACTGTCTGTTCTTCTGCTTACCGCTACAGTGTGGAACATGGTAGAGAGAACAGAATGAAATCTGGGCTTAGAAAATGTGAGTGTTGACAGCTGTGAAGAATATAACTAAGAATAAGTCTTAATTCAAGTTAAGTCAAAGTCAAAGACCACCATCATTACTTACTTGGTCATATTAAATATCAGCTGTAGTTCTACAGAAGCAGAAATCAAGGACACCAAAGTTTACAAAGAGAAGCTTTGACAATGTGTGTGTGTGTGTGTGTGTTACATAAGACATGTGTGTTTGTGTTTATGCAGGTATGTGTGTGTGTGTGTGTGTGTGTGTGTGTGTGTGTGTGTGTGTGTGTGTGTGTGTGTGGCGTGTTCGTGTTACATTAGAAATGTGTTTGTGTTTATGCAGGTGTGTGTGTGTGTGTGTGTGTGTGTGTAATTAATGGGAATAAGTGTGTTTTATATTACCGTACAGTGCAACATATGATCATTCAACAAGTCTCAAGTTACCTTAACTTCTCCTTTTGATACCTAGAAACATCTACATTAAATGAATTAGTGAAAAGTGAGTTAACATTCTAATGTGAATGATGATGATTTCTAATATTGTGTCTGGTTTCATCCATCAGATGTCTGTGATCTCACACTGGACCTAAACACAGTAAACAGACTCCTCTCTATGTCTGAGGAGAACAGAAAGGTGACATGTAGGACAGAGGAGCAGCCGTATCCTGATCACCCAGAGAGATTTGAGGGCTGGGGACAGGTGCTGTGTAGAGAGGGTCTGACTGGGCGCTGTTACTGGGAGGTAGAGTGGAGTGGAAGAGGGGCTGATATAGGAGTGACATATAAAGGAATCAACAGGAGAGGAGAGGTTAAGGAATGTTGGCTTGGATACAATGACAAGTCCTGGAGTCTGTACTGCTGTGACAACCGTTACATTGCCTGTCACAATAATAATCCCACTACCATAGACGTCCCCCCCTCCAGCTGCTACAGAGTAGGAGTTTATCTGGACTGGTCAGGCGGCACTCTGTCCTTCTACAGAGTCTCCTCTGACACACTGACCCACCTGATCACATTCACCTCCACATTCACTGAGCCCCTCTATCCAGGGTTTAGGGTTTATGATGATTCCTTTGGAATTTCGGACTCCTCAGTGTCCCTGTGCCAGTGATACACACACACACTGACACACTCACACACAGACACACACACACTGGACGGACACACACACTGGACACACACACACACACACACTGAACACAAACAGACACACACACACACTTTGGATACGAACACACACACACACACACACACACAAACATTGGACACATGCACACACAAACACACACTGGATACACACATTGGACACATATATTGGGGACACACACACATTAGACACACGCTCTAGTGCACACACACGCACACACACACACACTGGACACACACAGACACACAAACTGACACTCACACAAACACATAGTGGACACACACACACACACACACATATAGGCGTTTTCAAAAAACATATGCCATTCAGGGCACCAGTCTAGGACCAGTGGTTGCTTGGCAGTTTCTGGACCACAGGTTCTAGAACTGCTTCTATCCCAGCTCTATCTGCCTGTTAAATCAGTTTCTGGACCACAGGTTCTAGAACAGCTTCTATCCCAGTTCTATCTGCCTGTTAAATCAGTTTCTGGACCACAGGTTCTAGAACAGCTTCTATCCCAGTTCTATCTGCCTGTTAAATCTGTTTCTGGACCACAGGTTCTAAAACAACTTCTATCCCAGCTCTATCTGCCTGTTAAATCAGTTTCTGGACCACAGGTTCTAGAACAGCTTCTATCCCAGTTCTATCTGCCTGTTAAATCAGTTTCTGGACCACAGGTTCTAGAACAGCTTCTATCCCAGTTCTATATGCCTGTTAAATCAGTTTCTGGACCACAGATTCTATCCCAGCTTTATCTGCCTGTTAAATCAGTTTCTGGACCACAGGTTCTAGAACAGCTTCTATCCCAGCTCTATCTGCCTGTTAAATCAGTTTCTGGACCACAGGTTATAGAAACAGCTTCTATCCCAGTTCTATCTGCCTGTTAAATCAGTTTCTGGACCACAGGTTCTAGAACAGCTTCTATCCCAGTTCTATATGCCTGTTCAATCAGTTTCTGGACCACAGATTCTATCCCAGCTCTATCTGCCTGTTAAATCAGTTTCTGGACCACAGGTTCTAGAACAGCTTCTATCCCAGATCTATCTGCCTGTTAAATCAGTTTCTGGACCACAGGTTCTAGAACAGCTTCTATCCCAGTTCTATCTGCCTGTTAAATCAGTTTCTGGACCACAGGTTCTAGAACAGCTTCTATCCCAGTTCTATCTGCCTGTTAAATCATCAACCTGTTTCCATCAGACTATTAGAACATGACTGAACCTTTTGGTTCCTTTTCTGATCTTTTACCACTTTGCATTTTTTATGATATATTTTACTGTTTGTGTTTGTACCACAGGAGGTTGGTGGGACCTTAATTGGGGAGGACAGGCTTGTAATGGCTGGAGGGGAATAAGTTGAATGGTATCAAACACGTGGTTTCCATGTGCTCCATTTCATTCACTCTGTTCCAGACATTATTATGAGCCGTCCTCCCCTCAGCAGCCTCCTCTGGTATGTACTGTCCTATATGTGAGAGAGATCCAACAAGGAATTACAATGTATGTATTACTTTTAATACCTGCAAATGGCAAATAAACTACTTGAACACCTTATGAATGTCTGCAGCCGACTAGACTGTTGGCGTCTGACAAGAGGTGAAAATATTACAGGAATATTCTGCAAATGTTGATGAAGACGTCACTCAATCCACCCAAAACAACATGCAGTCTTTCCACAAGACTCCCATGAAGTTATAGTGTGACGTTATGAGTTGACTTTAAAGTAACATTCTCAGAACATACTGCACTTGTTTTATACTCTTTTAGATGGATCCTCTGTTTATCATCTTGTTTTATACTGTTTTAGATGGATCCTCTGTTTATCATCTTGTTTTATCCTGTTTTAGATGGATCCTCTGTTTATCATCTTGTTTTATACTGTTTTAGATGGATCCTCTGTTTATCATCTTGTTTTATACTGTTTTAGATGGATCCTCTGTTTATCATCTTGTTTTATACTGTTTTAGATGGATCCTCTGTTTATCATCTTGTTTTATACTGTTTTAGATGGATCCTCTGTTTATCATCTTGTTTTATACTGTTTTAGATGGATCCTCTGTTTATCATCTTGTTTTATACTGTTTTAGATGGATCCTCTGTTTATCATCTTGTTTTATACTGTTTTAGATGGATCCTCTGTTTATCATCTTGTTTTATACTGTTTTAGATGGATCCTCTGTTTAAACAATTTAAACAATAACACCGTTAAAATACCAATTTGATAATTTGTTCTGTTTTTTATGTTGAAAAACAAATTGTATAATTATATATGGACATACGCTCCATAGTTGTACAAGTAAACAAGGATATATTGTACTTTTCATAATTAAACATACTTGAAACAAGAAAAAGCTACTTGTGAAAACAGTTGCGTTATTGATTTTACAGTCGCTTGTTGACGTTTGTCATGAATCATGACCTGGAGGCAGAACTGCTACAAAGTCAAATTGGCTGTGGAAAATAATGTTGTTTTATGGTCTTAAATTAAGGGAAGGATTAGCAGTGTGGTTAGAATGGAGGTTAGGATTAAAATCAGATTTTATTACTTTGTGCCTGTGCCAACTAGTGACCTCTTTGCTGAACTGCCTCCAGGGCAAGATTCATGACAATAAATGCCAACCTGCCTCCCAGTCATCCCCTCCTTATCTTTACAAGGCTGCAGAACATGCAAGCTAGTGATGTGGGGGTTCTCTCATAACCCTCAGTCCCCAGGTGGGTAGATGGCAGGTTGAATAAAGAGAAGCTAGTGATGTGGGGGTTCTCTCATAACCCTCAGTCCCCAGGTGGGTAGATGGCAGGTTGTATAAAGAGAAGCTAGTGATGTGGAGGTTCTCTCATAACCCTCAGTCCCCAGGTGGGTAGATTGCAGGTTGTATAAAGAGAAGCTAGTGATGTGGGGGTTCTCTCATAACCCTCAGTCCCCAGGTGGGTAGATTGCAGGTTGTATAAAGAGAGGCTAGTGATGTGGGGGTTCTCTCATAACCCTCAGTCCCCAGGTGGGTAGATGGCAGGTTGAAAAAGAGAAGCTAGTGATGTGGGGGTTCTCTCATAACCCTCAGTCCACAGCTGGGTAGATGGCAGGTTGAATAAAGAGAAGCTAGAGATGTGGGGGTTCTCTCATAACCCTCAGTCCCCCGGTGGGTAGATGGCAGGTTGAATAAAGAGAAGCTAGTGATGTGGGGGTTCTCTCATAACCCTCAGTTCCCAGGAGGGTAGATGGCAGGTTGTATAAAGAGAAGCTAGTGATGTGGGGGTTCTCTCATAACCCTCAGTCCCCAGGTGGGTAGATGGGAGGTTGATTAAAGAGAAGCTAGTGATGTGGGGGTTCTCTCATAACCCTCAGTCCCCAGGTGGGTAGATGACAGGTTGTATAAAGAGAAGCTAGTGATGTGGGGGTTCTCTCATAACCCTCAGTCCCCCTTTCTTTCCATGACAAACTGTGAATCCAGGTGAAAGCTATGATTCCTTATTTTTCACTTGTAGATGAAAGGGAGGAGAAAGGTTAACTTCTCTGGGATATGTGGGACGCTAACGTCCCACTTTGCCAAAAGCCAGTAAAAATGCAGAGCGCCAAATTCAAGTAAATTACTATAAAAATCAATCTTTCATGAATTCACACATGAAAGACATCACCACAAAATGCAGAAATATAGATCAAATTAATCACTAACCTTTGATGATCTTCATCAGATGACACTCATAGGACTTCATGTTACACAATACATGTATGTTTTGTTCGATAATGTGCATATTTATATCAAAAATCCCGGTTTACATTGGCGCCATGTTCAGAAATGCCTCCAAAATATCCGGAGAAATTGCAGAGAGCCACGTCAAATAACAGAAATACTCATCATAAACTTTGATGAAAGATACATGTTTTACATAGAATTAAAGATACACTTGTTCTTAGTGCAACCGCTGTGTCAGATTTGTAAAAAAAATTACGGAAAAAGCAAACCATGCAATAATCTGAGACGGTGCTCAGATATAAACAACATTTCTCCTCCCTGTTGGAGTCAACAGAAATACGATAAATATTCCCTTACCTTTGATGATCTTCATCAGAATGCACTCCCAGGACTCCTAGTTCCACAATAAATTGTTGTTTTGTTCGATAATGTCCATTAATTAAAAAAAGTAGCTACTTTTGTAAGCACGTTTAGTACACGTCCAAAAGCTTACGCAGGTCCAGGCGAACGTCGGACGAAAACTTCAAAAAGTTATATTACAGGTCGAATAAACTTGTCAAACTAAGTAGAGAATCAATCTTCAAGATGTTGTTATCATAAATATTCAATAACGTTCCAACCGGAGAATTCTTTTGTCTCTACCGAAGTCATGGAACGCAAGGCGATATCACGTGGAATGTGCATGACCAGGAACTGGCTCTCTGCCAGACCACTGACTCAAACACCTCCCATCCAGCCCCACATCATAGTAGAGGCTTCATTCAACATTCTACAGACTGTTGACATCTAGTGGAAGGCGTAGGCAGTGCAAACAGATCCATATCTTACTTGGATTTGAATAGGCGATGAGTTGAACATCGACCAGCCTCAGAATTCTCACTTCCTATTTGGAAGTTTTAGAAACTTCAGAGTGTTTTATATCCAATAGAAATAATAATATGAATATATTAGCATCTGGGACAGAGTAGGAGGCAGTTCACTCTGGGCATGCTATTCATCCAAAGTGAAAATGCTGCCCCCTATCGTAGAGAAGTTTTAAAGACAGATGTTTAAGCCTGGAGACAATTGAGACATGGATTGTGTATGTGTGTCATTCAGAGGGTGAATGAGCAAGACAAAAGTTTTAAATGTCTTTGAACGGGGTATGGTAGTAGGTGCCAGGCACACTGGTTTGGGTCTTTGAACGGGGTATGGTAGTAGGTGCCAGACGCACTGGTTTGTGTCAAGAACTGCAACACTGCTGGGTTTTCACACTCATGTTCGACCACCCAAAGGACCTCCAGCCAACTTGACAATTTTGGGAAGCATTGGAGTCAACATGGGTGATCATCCCTCCGGAACTCTATGTTAGGAAGGTGTCCTTCATTTCTAGTCCACTCAGTGTATAACCTATAGACTACACTGCTCAGTTAGAGTAATATCTAGTCCACTCAGTGTATAACCTATAGACTACACTGCTCAGTTAGAGTAATATCTAGTCCACTCAGTGTATAACCTATAGACTACAGTGCTCAGTTAGAGTAATATCTAGTCTATTCAGTGTATAACCTATAGACTACACTGCTCAGTTAGAGTAATATCTAGTCCACTCAGTGTATAACCTATAGGCTACACTGCTCAGTTAGAGTAATATCTAGTCCACTCAGTGTATAACCTATAGACTACACTGCTCAGTTAGAGTAATATCTAGTCCACTCAGTGTATAACCTATAGACTACAGTGCTCAGTTAGAGTAATATCTAGTCTATTCAGTGTATAACCTATAGACTACACTGCTCAGTTAGAGTAATATCTAGTCCACTCAGTGTATAACCTATAGACTACACTGCTCAGTTAGAGTAATATCTAGTCCACTCAGTGTATAACCTATAGACTACAGTGCTCAGTTAGAGTAATATCTAGTCCACTCAGTGTCTAACCTATAGGCTACACTGCTCAGTTAGAGTAATATCTAGTCCACTCAGTGTCTAACCTATAGACTACACTGCTCAGTTAGAGTAATATCTAGTCCCCTCAGTGTATAACCTATAGACTACACTGCTCAGTTAGAGTAATATCTAGTCTATTCAGTGTATAACCTATAGACTACACTGCTCAGTTAGAGTAATATCTAGTCCACTCAGTGTATAACCTATAGACTACACTGCTCAGTTAGAGTAATATCTAGTCCCCTCAGTGTATAACCTATAGACTACACTGCTCAGTTAGAGTAATATCTAGTCCACTCAGTGTATAACCTATAGACTACACTGCTCAGTTAGAGTAATATCTAGTCCACTCAGTGTATAACCTGTAGGCTACACTGCTCAGTTAGAGTAATATCTAGTCCACTCAGTGTATAACCTATAGACTACACTGCTCAGTTAGAGTAATATCTAGTCCACTCAGTGTATAACCTATAGACTACACTGCTCAGTTAGAGTAATATCTAGTCCACTCAGTGTATAACCTATAGACTACACTGCTCAGTTAGAGTAATATCTAGTCCACTCAGTGTATAACCTATAGACTACACTGCTCAGTTAGAGTAATATCTAGTCCACTCAGTGTATAACCTATAGACTACACTGCTCAGTTAGAGTAATATCTAGTCCACTCAGTGTATAACCTATAGACTACACTGCTCAGCTAGAGTAATATCTAGTCCACTCAGTGTATAACCTATAGACTACACTGCTCAGTTATATCTAGTCCACTCAGTGTATAACCTATAGACTACACTGCTCAGTTAGAGTAATATCTAGTCCACTCAGTGTATAACCTATAGACTACACTGCTCAGTTAGAGTAATATCTAGTCCACTCAGTGTATAACCTATAGACTACACTGCTCAGTTATAGTAATATCTAGTCCACTCAGTGTATAACCTATAGACTACACTGCTCAGTTAGAGTAATATCTAGTCCACTCAGTGTATAACCTATAGACTACACTGCTCAGTTAGAGGCCGTCTGTTAAGGTGCCTCTTTATCAGCATCATAAAAGCTGATAGTTTTTCAACCACATCAAATATCCATCCAAGTCAAACTGAAATCTAATAAGAAACATCTTGGGTCTTCTACAATGAAGATTGGCCACTAGATTATTACCCATTTATATTCATAACTAAAACTTCACCTAATTTTAACATTCTGTCATAAACACATTCAAATTAATAACTCAAATAAACAAAACAGTTTTCCGATCTCAAAAGGTTAATATAAATGGACTAAGTGTCTATTAAGTGCCAAATAAAGTCACGGTTGAGGGATTCATATTAAATCATTAAAATCCCTTGTGACAGTGGGAATGGAAGCTTGTTGTGTGAAGCTTATTGTGTGAAACAGGAAGTGGTAATTGAATTCAGGCTTCACCAAAAAATGTAGTTGCTAAAACATTGCTAGTCTTATTTTCTCTGGGTAACAGGGTTGACATGTTATGCTGGAAACACTCAGTTTTCCACCACGAAACAACAACATGTAGAGCAGAACAGAACAGAGAAGAAGCAGCTAGCGAGCTCAACTAGGACCTGCATGTTGGAGCTATGACCTGCATGTTGGAGTTAGTACCTGCATGTTGGAGCTAGGACCTGCATGTTGGAGCTAGGACCTGCATGTTGGAGCTAAGACCTGCATGTTGGAGCTAGGACCTGCATGTTGGAGCTATGACATGCATGTTGGAGCTAGGACCTGCATGTTGGAGCTAGGACCTGCATGTTGGAGCTATGACCTGCATGTTGGAGCTAGGACCTGCATGTTGGAGCTAAGACCTGCATGTTGGAGCTAGGACCTGCATGTTGGAGCTATGACCTGCATGTTGGAGTTAGGACCTGCATGTTGGAGCTAGGACCTGCATGTTGGAGCTAGGACCTGGAGCTAGGACCTGCATGTTGGAGCTAGGACCTGCATGTTGGAGTTAGTACCTGCATGTTGGAGCTAGGACCTGCATGTTGGAGCTAAGACCTGCATGTTGGAGTTAGTACCTGCACGTTGGAGTTAGTACCTGCATGTTGGAGCTAGGACCTGCATGTTGGAGTTAGGACCTGCATGTTGGAGCTAAGACCTGCATGTTGGAGCTAGGACCTGCATGTTGGAACTAGGACCTGCATGTTGGAGTTAGTACCTGCATGTTGGAGCTAGGACCTGCATGTTGGAGTTAGGACCTGCATGTTGGAGCTAAGACCTGCATGTTGGAGCTAAGACCTGCATGTTGGAGTTAGTACCTGCATGTTGGAGCTAGGACCTGCATGTTGGAGTTAGGACCTGCATGTTGGAGCTAGGACCTGCATGTTGGACCCCACCACTAGGAGGTGTCCACATGGTCTGATAAACACTCCTAACAACCAGACCACTAGGAGGTGTCCACATGGTCTGATAAACACTCCTAACAACCAGACCACTAGGTGTCCACATGCTCTGACAAACACTCCTAACAACCAGACCACAAGGAGGTGTCCACATGGTCTGACAAACACTCCTAACAACCAGACCACAAGGAGGTGTCCACATGGTCTGACAAACACTCCTAACAACCAGACCACTAGGAGGTCTGATAAACACTCCTAACAACCAGACCACAAGGAGGTGTCCACATGGTCTGATAAACACTCCTAACAACCAGACCACAAGGAGGTGTCCACATGGTCTGACAAACACTCCTAACAACCAGACCACAAGGAGGTGTCCACATGGTGTGACAAACACTCCTAACAATCAGACCACTAGGAGGTCTGATAAACACTCCTAACAACCAGACCACTAGGAGGTCTGATAAACATTCCTAACAACCCCACCAAACCCAGGCCCTTCATGTCCCCAGGCACCCTCATTTGTTCACCCTCATCAGAATCCTCCTCCCTAAGTTTGTATTTACTCACTGCTTTAGCACACTCCGCCAACCCTGATGTCCTTGCCGTGTCTGAATCCTGGCTTAGGAAGGCCACCAAAAATTCTGAGATTTCCATACCCAGCTATAGCATTTTCCATCAAAGATAGAACTGCCAAAGGGGAGGAGAAACTTTCCAGGTCTATACCCAAACAGTTCGAAATTCTAATTTTAAAAACGAATCTTTCCAGAAATAAGTCTCTCACTGAAATAAGTCTCTCCCCCCCCTCTGCTCCCAGCTGTGCCCTGGACACCATTTGTGAATTGATCGCCCTCCATCTATCTTCAGAGTTAGTAATGTTCGGTGACCTAAACTGGTATATGCTTAACACCCCGGCAGTCCTACAATCTAAGCTAGATGCCCTCAATCTCAAACAAATCATCAAGGAACCCACCAGGTACACCCCTAAACATGGACACCCTCATAGACATAATCTGACCAACTGGCCCTCCAAATACACCTCTGTTGTTTTCAATCAATATCTCAGCGATCACTGCCTCATTGCCTGTATCCGCTATGGGTTCACAGTCAAACGACCACCCCTCATCACTGTCAAATGCTCCCTGAAACACTTATGCGAGCAGGCCTTTCTAATCGACCTGGCCCGGGTATCCTGGAAGCATATTGACCTCATCCCGTCAGTCGAGGATGCCTGGTCATTCTTTAAAAGTAATTTCCTCACCATCTTAGGTAAGCATGACCCGTTCAAAAAATGTAGAACTAAGAACAGATATAGCCCTGGTTCACTCCAGACCTGACTGCCCTTGACCAGCACAAACACATCCTGTGGCGGACTGCAATAGCATTGAATAGCCCCGCGATATGCAACTGTTCATGGAAGTCAGGAACCAATACACGCAGTCAGTCAGGAAAGCAAAGGCTAGCTTTTTCAAGCAGAAATTTTTTCAAGCTAAATATTTGGGAGACTGTAAAGTCCATGGAGAACAAGAGCACCTCCTCCCAGCTGCCCACTGCACTGAGGCTAGTTAACACAGTCACCACCGATAAATCCATGATCGTCAAATTTCAATAAGTATTTCTCAACGGCTGGCCATGCCTTCCTCCTGGCTGCTCCAATCCTGGCCAACGGTTCTGACTTAGAATATGTGGACACCTATAAGTACCTAGGTGTCTGGTTAGACTGTAAACTCTCCTTCCAGACTCACATTAAACATCTCCAATCCAAAATCAAATCTGGAATCGGCTTACTTTCCCGCAACAAAGCCTCCTTCACTCTTGCCGCCAAACTGACTATCCTACCGATCCTTGACTTCGGCGATGTCATCTACAAAATAGCTTCCAATACTCTACTCAGCAAACTGGATACAGTTTATCACAGTGCCATTTGTTTTGTTACTAAAGCCCCTTATACCACCCACCACTGCGACCTATATGCTCTAGTCGGCTGGCCCTCGCTACATATTCGTCACCAGACCCACTGGCTCCAGGTCATGTATAAGTCTATACTAGGTAAAGCCACGCATTATCTTAACTCACTGGTCACCATAGCAACACCCACCCGTAGCACACGTTCCAGCAGGTATATCTCACTGATCATCCCCAAAGCCTTCCCCAAAAACACCTCTTTGGCCGCCTTTCCTTCCAGTTCTCTGCTGCCAATGACTGACTGGAACGAATTGCATGAATCGCTGAAGTTGGAGACTTTTATTTCCCTCACCAACTTTAAACATCAACTACCTGAGCAGCTAAGCGATCACTGCACATAATAATATGCTCATTCATCACTCGTGTTAATCTGCTAAATTGTAATTATTCGCTCCTATGGCCTATTTATTGCCTAACTCCTCATGCCTTTTGCACACACTGTATATAGACTTTCTTTTTTTCTACTGTGTTATTGACTTATTGTGTTATTGGCTTGTTTATTGTTCACTCCATGTGTAACTCTGTGTTGTCTGTGTCACACTGCTATGCTTTATCTTGGCCAGGTCGCAGTAGTAAATGAGAATTTGTTCTGAACTAGCCTACCTGGTTAAATAAAGGTGTTCTCAGCTAGCCTACCTGGTTAAATAAAGGTGTTCCCAAGCAGCCTACCTGGTTAAATAAAGGTGTTCCCAACTAGCCTACCTGGTTAAATAAAGGTAAAATAAATTTAAAAAAAACAATAGTCTACATAAAACCACCCATTAATGTATAATTATTATGCAAATTACATTTACAGGATATCCTGTCTGAAAACATTGCCCCCTAGTGGTCTGAATATTGACTTTGATCTCAGGCCCTGCTGAACAGTTCTCTTTTTAAATGGGTATATTCTTTCTACATCTTATTAGTGTACACCCAGTATGTTCCCCCTGTTGACGATGCTTTTTATGCATTGTGGTTGAACCAAGACATTACATTTAACAAAAAAATGAACTGAAATAGGGAACAATTAAATATGTGAAATGTAATTAAACAATAATGTATGTTGATGCTAATATGATGTACAATATTTAGTTATGTTTCCATATGATAACAATAGACTAATATATTCAATATGTTATAAACTATTGTTTTGTTAACAGTTTCATTAATTCATTCTAATTAACTTAGTAATTATGACACACCCCTCACTATTGTCATTGGTTGCACTAATTGCACTGTTTGTCTACATAACCTGGTTCAAGTGTTCATGACATCACCCTGAAGAAGACACAGTGATGCTGAAACATTGGTAAAAACCCAATAAATTACTGGGAGTTTAAAAACAGATTGTCGGACTCTCTTTATTGTGATAGTTGAGGGTCACTATTTTTTTTTTACCTTTATTTAACTAGGCAAGTCAGTTAAGAACAAATTCTTATTTTCAATGACGGCCTAGGAACAATGGGTTAACTGCCAGTTCAGGGGCAGAACGACTAGTCAAACGTTCTAACCACTAGGCTACTCTGCTGCAATAGAGTGTTGTAATGCAGGGTCACCATAGCAACAGAGTGTTGTGAAGATGCCACGGTGGAATCTCTCCAGACCAGAAGACTGTCTTCTAGGAGAGGAACCCTGTGACGTCATCATCAGAGAGGACGATTCTAGACACTTTCTAGAAAATTTACAGAATTCAATGGATATCAATCATGTAATGGATGTCGTCTGGAGATAGAGAGGAGGACCAAGGTGCAGCGTGGTAAGGGTTCATGTCTTTTTAATAAACAAACTGAACACTGGAACAAAACAATAAACGATGTGAACAAAACGAAACTATCGTGTGGCCCAAACACTCACACGGAAACAAACACCCACAAGTGAAACCCAGGCTACCTAATTATGATTCTCAATCAGAGGCAACTAACGACACCTGCCTCTGATTGAGAACCATACTAGGCTGAACACAGAAACCAAACATAGAAAAACAAACAGACTGCCCACCCCAACTCACGCCCTGACCATACTAAATAAAGACAAAACAAACAGACTGCCCACCCCAACTCACGCCCTGACCATACTAAATAAAGACAAAACAAACAGACTGCCCACCCCAACTCACGACCCTGACCATACTAAATAAAGACAAAACAAACAGACTGCCCACCCCAACTCACCCTGACCATACTAAATAAAGACAAAACAAACAGACTGCCCACCCCAACTCACGCCCTGACCATACTAAATAAAGACAAAACAAACAGACTGCCCACCCCAACTCACGCCCTGACCATACTAAATAAAGACAAAACAAACAGACTGCCCACCCCAACTCACGCCCTGACCATACTAAATAAAGACAAAACAAACAGACTGCCCACCCCAACTCACGCCCTGACCATACTAAATAAAGACAAAACAAACAGACTGCCCACCCCAAATCAACAAAGCCCTGACCATACTAAATAAAGACAAAACAAACTAGTTTACTAGTCTATATTTATAAGTCTACTAGTTTATGTAGTCTATATTTATATGTAGTCTACTAGTTTATGTAGTCTATAAATGTAGTCTACTAGTTTATGTAGTCTATATTTATATGTAGTCCCTAGTTTATGTAGTCTATATTTATAAAGACAAAACAAACAGATGTAGTCTATATTTATACTAGGCTACTAGATTATGTAGTCCATATTTATAAGTCTAAGTTTATGTAGTCTATTAGAATAAGTCTACTAGTTTATGTAGTCTATTAGAATATGTAGTCTACTAGTTTATGTAGTCTATATTTATATGTAGGCTACTAGAATATGTAGTCTATATTTATATGTAGTCTACTAGTTTATGTAGTCTATTAGAATATGTAGTCTACTAGATTATGTAGTCTATTAGAATATGTAGTCTACTAGTTTATGTAGTCTATATTTATATGTAGGCTACTAGAATATGTAGTCTATTAGAATATGTAGTCTATTAGAATATGTAGTCTATTAGAATATGTAGTCTATTAGAATATGTAGTCTATTAGATTATGTAGTCTACTAGAATATGTAGTCTATATTTATATGTAGTCTATTAGAATATGTAGTCTACTAGATTATGTAGTCTATTAGATTATGTAGTCTATTAGAATATGTAGTCTACTAGAATATGTAGTCTACTAGATTATGTAGTCTACTAGAATATGTAGTCTACTAGAATAGTAGTCTACTGAATATGTAGTCTATTAGAATATGTAGTCTATATTTATATGTAGTCTACTAGAATATGTAGTCTATTAGAATATGTAGTCTACTAGATTATGTAGTCTATTAGAATATGTAGTCTATTAGAATATGTAGTCTATATTTATATGTAGTCTACTAGAATATGTAGTCTATTAGAATATGTAGTCTATTAGAATATGTAGTCTATTAGAATATGTAGTCTATATTTATATGTAGTCTATTAGAATATGTAGTCTATTAGAATATGTAGTCTATATTTATATGTAGTCTACTAGAATATGTAGTCTATTAGAATATGTAGTCTACTAGAATATGTAGTCTATTAGAATATGTAGTCTATATTTATATGTAGTCTATATTTATATGTAGTCTATATTTATATGTAGTCTACTAGATTATGTAGTCTATTAGAATATGTAGTCTATTAGAATATGTAGTCTACTAGAATATGTAGTCTACTAGAATATGTAGTCTATTAGAATATGTAGTCTACTAGAATATGTAGTCTATTAGAATATGTAGTCTATATTTATATGCTACTAGATTATGTAGTCTATTAGATTATGTAGTCTACTAGATTATGTAGTCTACTAGAATATGTAGTCTATTAGAATATGTAGTCTATATTTATATGTAGTCTACTAGATTATGTAGTCTATTAGATTATGTAGACTATTAGATTATGTAGACTATTAGAACATGTAGTCTACTAGATTATGTAGTCTACTAGATTATGTAATCTATATTTATATGTAGTCTACTAGATTATGTAGTCTATATTTATATGTAGTCTACTAGATTATGTAGTCTATTAGAACATGTAGTCTATTAGAATATGTAGTCTACTAGATTATGTAGTCTACTAGATTATGTAGTCTATATTTATATGTAGTCTACTAGATTATGTAGTCTACTAGAATATGTAGTCTACTAGATTATGTAGTCTATATTTATATGTAGTCTACTAGATTATGTAGTCTACTAGAATATGTAGTATATTAGAATATGTAGTCTATAGTTATATGTAGTCTACTAGATTATGTAGTCTATTAGAATATGTAGTCTATTAGAATATGTAGTCTATTAGAATATGTAGTCTATATTTATATGTAGTCTACTAGATTATGTAGTCTATTAGAATATGTAGTCTATTAGATTATGTAGTCTATTAGATTATGTAGTCTACTAGAATATGTAGTCTATATTTATATGTAGTCTACTAGAATATGTAGTCTATTAGAATATGTAGTCTATATTTATATGTAGTCTACTAGATTATGTAGTCTATTAGATTATGTAGTCTATTAGAACATGTAGTCTATTAGTTTATGTAGTCTATATTTATATGTAGTCTACTAGATTATGTAGTCTATATTTATATGTAGTCTACTAGATTATGTAGTCTATTAGAATATGTAGTCTATTAGAATATGTAGTCTATTAGAACATGTAGTCTATTAGAATATGTAGTCTACTAGATTATGTAGTCTATATTTATATGTAGTCTACTAGATTATGTAGTCTATATTTATATGTAGTCTACTAGATTATGTAGTCTATTAGAATATGTAGTCTATTAGAACATGTAGTCTACTAGATTATGTAGTCTACTAGATTATGTAGTCTACTAGAATATGTAGTCTACTAGAATATGTAGTCTATATTTATATGTAGTCTACTAGAATATGTAGTCTATATTTATATGTAGTCTACTAGATTATGTAGTCTATATTTATATGTAGTCTACTAGTTTATGTAGTCTATATTTATATGTAGTCTACTAGTTTATGTAGTCTATATTTATATGTAGGCTACTAGAATATGTAGTCTATATTTATATGTAGTCTACTAGTTTATGTAGTCTATTAGAATATGTAGTCTACTAGATTATGTAGTCTATTAGAATATGTAGTCTACTAGTTTATGTAGTCTATATTTATATGTAGGCTACTAGAATATGTAGTCTATTAGAATATGTAGTCTATTAGAATATGTAGTCTATTAGAATATGTAGTCTATTAGATTATGTAGTCTACTAGAATATGTAGTCTATATTTATATGTAGTCTATTAGAATATGTAGTCTACTAGATTATGTAGTCTATTAGATTATGTAGTCTATTAGAATATGTAGTCTACTAGAATATGTAGTCTACTAGATTATGTAGTCTACTAGAATATGTAGTCTACTAGAATATGTAGTCTACTAGAATATGTAGTCTATTAGAATATGTAGTCTATATTTATATGTAGTCTACTAGAATATGTAGTCTATTAGAATATGTAGTCTACTAGATTATGTAGTCTATTAGAATATGTAGTCTATTAGAATATGTAGTCTATATTTATATGTAGTCTACTAGAATATGTAGTCTATTAGAATATGTAGTCTACTAGAATATGTAGTCTATTAGAATATGTAGTCTATATTTATATGTAGTCTATATTTATATGTAGTCTATATTTATATGTAGTCTACTAGATTATGTAGTCTATTAGAATATGTAGTCTATTAGAATATGTAGTCTACTAGAATATGTAGTCTACTAGAATATGTAGTCTATTAGAATATGTAGTCTACTAGAATATGTAGTCTATTAGAATATGTAGTCTATATTTATATGTAGGCTACTAGATTATGTAGTCTATTAGATTATGTAGTCTACTAGATTATGTAGTCTACTAGAATATGTAGTCTATTAGAATATGTAGTCTATATTTATATGTAGTCTACTAGATTATGTAGTCTATTAGATTATGTAGACTATTAGATTATGTAGACTATTAGAACATGTAGTCTACTAGATTATGTAGTCTACTAGATTATGTAATCTATATTTATATGTAGTCTACTAGATTATGTAGTCTATATTTATATGTAGTCTACTAGATTATGTAGTCTATTAGAACATGTAGTCTATTAGAATATGTAGTCTACTAGATTATGTAGTCTACTAGATTATGTAGTCTATATTTATATGTAGTCTACTAGATTATGTAGTCTACTAGAATATGTAGTCTACTAGATTATGTAGTCTATATTTATATGTAGTCTACTAGATTATGTAGTCTACTAGAATTATGTAGTCTATTAGAATATGTAGTCTATATTTATATGTAGTCTACTAGATTATGTAGTCTATTAGAATATGTAGTCTATTAGAATATGTAGTCTATTAGAATATGTAGTCTATATTTATATGTAGTCTACTAGATTATGTAGTCTATTAGAATATGTAGTCTATTAGATTATGTAGTCTATTAGATTATGTAGTCTACTAGAATATGTAGTCTATATTTATATGTAGTCTATTAGAATATGTAGTCTATTAGAATATGTAGTCTATATTTATATGTAGTCTACTAGATTATGTAGTCTATTAGATTATGTAGTCTATTAGAACATGTAGTCTATTAGTTTATGTAGTCTATATTTATATGTAGTCTACTAGATTATGTAGTCTATATTTATATGTAGTCTACTAGATTATGTAGTCTATATTTATATGTAGTCTACTAGATTATGTAGTCTATTAGAATATGTAGTCTATTAGAACATGTAGTCTACTAGATTATGTAGTCTACTAGATTATGTAGTCTACTAGAATATGTAGTCTACTAGAATATGTAGTCTATATTTATATGTAGTCTACTAGAATATGTAGTCTATATTTATATGTAGTCTACTAGATTATGTAGTCTATATTTATATGTAGTCTACTAGTTTATGTAGTCTATATTTATATGTAGTCTACTAGTTTATGTAGTCTATATTTATATGTAGTCTACTAGATTATGTAGTCTATATTTATATGTAGTCTACTAGATTATGTAGTCTATTAGAATATGTAGTCTATTAGAATATGTAGTCTATTATAATTTAATTTTACCTTTATTTAACTAGGCAAGTCAGTTAATTAAGAACAAATTCTTATTTTCAATGACGGTTTAGGAACAGTGGGTTAACTGCCTGTTCAGGGGCAGAACGTCAGATTTGTACCTTGTCAGCTCGGGGATTTGAACTTGCAACCTTTTGGTTACTAGTCTCTAACCACTAGGCTACCCTGCCTAGTGGTTAGAGTCTATTAGAATATGTTGAAGGGTGCAGATGATACAACACTAGTGTCTGCGGGTATATAGAAAAGGAGGCAAACAGAACAATGTCTATTGGTTATGAATATCCCACAGGGCTTTACATTATGGACTAAGTATGTTTATGAAAACCATTATCAAAATAGGTTTTTTTTCATTCACATTCATCACAAAAACCAATGTATGAATTCTGTCCTGAGCACATTTTGTCAGTCATCTGTATAATTACTATTTTTGCGATTCACAGACTCCCTACACCTCTGATGAATATAAAAGGAAACCTGATCACCATGCACTGCAAAATCATTCTGTCTATGGATACGGAGAATATCCACACATTAACATCAACAGGCCAGAGGATATGGAGACAACAACACATTAACATCAACAGGCCAGAGGATATGAGGAACATCCACACATTAACATCAACAGGCCAGAGGATATGAGGAACATCCACACATTAACATCAACAGGCCAGAGGATATGGAGACAACAACACATTAACATCAACAGGACAGAGGACATGGAGACAACAACACATTAACATCAACAGGCCAGAGGATATGAGGAACATCCACACATTAACATCAACAGGCCAGAGGATATGAGGAACATCCACACATTAACATCAACAGGCCAGAGGATATGAGGAACATCCACACATTAACATCAACAGGCCAGAGGATATGAGGAACATCCACACATTAACATCAACAGGCCAGAGGATATGAGGAACATCCACACATTAACATCAACAGGCCAGAGGATATGAGGAACATCCACACATTAACATCAACAGGCCAGAGGATATGAGGAACATCCACACATTAACATCAACAGGCCAGAGGATATGAGGAACATCCACACATTAACATCAACAGGCCAGAGGATATGAGGAACATCCACACATTAACATCAACAGGCCAGAGGATATGAGGAACATCCACACATTAACATCAACAGGCCAGAGGATATGAGGAACATCCACACATTAACATCAACAGGCCAGAGGATATGAGGAACATCCACACATTAACATCAACAGGCCAGAGGATATGAGGAACATCCACACATTAACATCAACAGGCCAGGGGATATGAGGAACATCCACACATTAACATCAACAGGCCAGAGGATATGAGGAACATCCACACATTAACATCAACAGGCCAGAGGATATGAGGAACATCCACACATTAACATCAACAGGCCAGAGGATATGAGGAACATCCACACATTAACATCAACAGGACAGAGGATAAACCCATCTGACTTAGGGTTCTGCTGTGAGTTTACCTCATATTAAAATCATAATAAACACTGACAACTAAAATGTTGTGCTATTGTTGTTATTGTTATGCATGTTATTAATATTATCATTAATAGAGGGGAGGGTAGTTCAAAAATGTACGCCAAAAGGTTCTTCAATAGGTGTTTAGAGGATCCTTTTAAAGGGTTCTTTAAAGAACTTATAGGGGTTCCCCCATAGTTTCAATTTGAAGAACCCCTTAAGGATACTCCAGGAACCTTTTCTTTTTATAGTGTAGGACCTGATCCATTGGTCTCTCCTGGACTGGGTCACCGTCAGTGTTCTCCAGACAGTACTAGGTCCTGATCCATCGGTCTTTCCTGGACTGGGTCACCTTCAGTGTTCTCCAGACAGGACTAGGTCCTGATCCATCAGTCTCTCCTGGACTGGGTCAGGAACCCAGGACCCCTCCCAGGATGTCCCTCATAGCGCTTCGGAGACGATGAGCTGTTAGAAAGAGAAGAGTCAGGAACCACCACAGGTGCAGGAACCGTTGCTCCTGTCTATCCGGTCTGCAGAGTGAACTCCTCCGACAATGTCTTCAGCCGCGACTCATGGCGACCAATCACTGTTCCATGGTGAGTGAAAGGTGGGGCTCGGAGTGTCCCTCGGACGACGGAGAGATCTCTGCTGGGTCCATTGTAGCTCAGGTCTACTGTGACAGTAATGCTCCTATGATGACAGAGAGATCTCTGCTGGGTCCATTGTAGCTCAGGTCTACTGTGACAGTAATGCTCCTATGATGACAGAGAGATCTCTGCTGGGTCCATTGTGGCTCAGGTCTACTGTGACAGTAATGCTCCTATGATGACAGAGAGATCTCTGCTGGGTCCATTGTGGCTCAGGTCTACTGTGACAGTAATGCTCCTATGATGACAGAGAGATCTCTGCTGGGTCCATTGTGGCTCAGGTCTACTGTGACAGTAATGCTCCTATGATGACAGAGAGATCTCTGCTGGGTCCATTGTGGCTCAGGTCTACTGTGACAGTAATGCTCGTACGTACTTGGACCCAGGAGCAGAGAAACACAGCAGGTAGAGGTGAGGGTGAATCCAGAACATTTACTAAAGTCTTCACAGCAAAATAACAAAGCAACAGGGGAACACTAAACAAAACAAGAGACCTGATCAGCCCAGTCTAAAGGGGAACCTAAATAGTCCTGATCACCCGGCCCAGTCTAAAGGGGAACCTAAATAGTCCTGATCACCCGGCCCAGTCTAAAGGGGAACCTAAATAGTCGTACACCAGGTGAACCCAATAAGGCCAATCAGGACAACTTGGACACTGGAAAACATAAGGGTGCCCTCCAGTGGCACCCTCAGGGAGTACACTCAACTGATGACCTCCCTGTGACAGTTTCTAGCCTGGAGGGTATTTTATTGCTCCCCACACCACTGATAATCTAACTGTGTTTGAAAATCACTGCTTTAAAAATTATTACACTTTTGATGATGTCACCGAGTAGAACTTTTTAACTTCATATTTTTCTACAAAACTTAGAAATGCACCATTTACACATTAGATTGTATTTTATTTATATGGCTCAATTGGACATTTAAAGGTAGTTTAAAAAATATATAACTTGCCTCCACAGCAACATGAACACCTGCATACTTTGACATACAGACCAGAGGAGGCTGTTGGAGGAGCTATAGGAGGATGGGCTCATTGTAAAGACTGGAATGGATTTATGGAACGGTATCAAACACTTCATTTATTTATTCCAATTCAGCCAAAAATATGAACCCGTCTTCCTATAACTCTGCCCACCAGCCTCCTCTGAAATGTCTCTGTTCTGGTAAAACAGAAGTTGAGAATACCACATGTATCGACGTGGATCTACATTAAACCACAGGTTCTGTTATTGAGACTGATGGGAAGAGTGGAGTGTAAAGGCTTTTGCAACACTACTGTAGTTAGCACAACCATGTGACTGAGTTCACTTCCTGTTTTCAATTCTTGTGGGGAAATCACTGTTATCTTTCTACCTTCCCAATACCTTCCTCCATGTCTCATATTCACTGTTATCTGTCTACCTTCCTCCATGTCTCATATTCACTGTTATCTTTCAGCCTTCCCAATACCTTCCTCCATGTCTCATATTCACTGTTATCTGTCTACCTTCCTCCATGTCTCATATTCACTGTTATCTGTCTACCTTCCTCCATGTCTCATATTCACTGTTATCTGTCTACCTTCCTCCATGTCTCATATTTACTGTTATCTGTCTACCTTCCCAATACCTTCCTCCATGTCTCATATTCACTGTTATCTGTCTACCTTCCTCCATGTCTCATATTCACTGTTATCTGTCTACCTTCCTCCATGTCTCATATTCACTGTTATCTGTCTACCTTCCCAATACCTTCCTCCATGTCTCATATTCACTGTTATCTGTCTACCTTCCTCCATGTCTCATATTCACAGTTATCTGTCTACCTTCCTCCATGTCTCATATTCACTGTTATCTGTCTACCTTCCTCCATGTCTCATATTCACTGTTATCTGTCTACCTTCCCAATACCTTCCTCCATGTCTCATATTCACTGTTATCTGTCTACCTTTCCAATACTTTCCATCACTTAGAGATGGTTTGATGAGGTGTGTAGCGTAGAGTGCATAGTCCTTTAGTCTCTATGGGTCAGTTGGTGAGGGCCACAGCATAGTCCTTTAGTCTCTATGGGCCAAATGGCCAGTTGGTGAGGGCCACATCATAGTCCTTTAGTCTCTATGGGCCAGATGGCCAGTTGGTGAGGGCCACAGCATAGTCCTAGAGTCTGTATGGGCCAGATAAACGGTAGGTGAGGGCCACAGCATAGTCCTTTAGTCTCTATGGGCCAGATGGCCAGTTGGTGAGGGCCACAGCATAGTCCTTAGTCTCTATGGGCCAGATGGCCAGTTGGTGAGGGCCACAGCATAGTCCTTTAGTCTCTATGGGCCAGATATGGGCCAGATGGCCAGTTGGTGAGGGCCACAGCATAGTCCTTTAGTCTCTATGGGCCAGATGGCCAGTTGGTGAGGGCCACAGCATAGTCCTTTAGTCTCTATGGGCCAGATGGCCAGTTGGTGAGGGCCACAGCATAGTCCTTTAGTCTCTATGGGCCAGATGGCCAGTTGGTGAGGGCCACAGCATAGTCCTTTAGTCTCTATGGGCCAGATGGCCAGTTGGTGAGGGCCACAGCATAGTCCTTTAGTCTCTATGGGCCAGATGGCCAGTTGGTGAGGGCCACAGCATAGTCCTTTAGTCTCTATGGGCCAGATGGCCAGTTGGTGAGGGCCACAGCATAGTCCTTTAGTCTCTATGGGCCAGATGGCCAGTTGGTGAGGGCCACAGCATAGTCCTTTAGTCTCTATGGGCCAGATGGCCAGTTGGTGAGGGCCACAGCATAGTCCTTTAGTCTCTATGGGCCAGATGGCCAGTTGGTGAGGGCCACAGCATAGTCCTTTAGTCTCTATGGGCCAGATGGCCAGTTGGTGAGGGCCACAGCATAGTCCTTTAGTCTCTATGGGCCAGATGGCCAGTTGGTGAGGGCCACAGAGCATAGTCCTTTAGTCTCTATGGGCCAGATGGCCAGTTGCCAGATGAGTTGGTGGCCACAGCATAGTCCTTTAGTCTCTATGGGCCAGATGGCCAGTTGGTGAGGGCCACAGCATAGTCCTTTAGTCTCTATGGGCCAGATGGCCAGTTGGTGAGGGCCACAGCATAGTCCTTTAGTCTCTATGGGCCAGATGGCCAGTTGGTGAGGGCCACAGCATAGTCCTTTAGTCTCTATGGGCCAGATGGCCAGTTGGTGAGGGCCACAGCATAGTCCAGTCTCAGCCAGATGGCCAGTTGGTGAGGGCCACAGCATAGTCCTTTAGTCTCTATGGGCCAGATGGCCAGTTGGTGAGGGCCACAGCATAGTCCTTTAGTCTCTATGGGCCAGATGGCCAGTTGGTGAGGGCCACAGCATAGTCCTTTATGGGTCAGATCTATGGGCCAGATGGCCAGTTGGTGAGGGCCACAGCATAGTCCTTTAGTCTCTATGGGCCAGATGGCCAGTTGGTGAGGGCCCACAGCATAGTCCTTTAGTCTCTATGGGCCAGATGGCCAGTTGGTGAGGGCCACAGCATAGTCCTTTAGTCTCTATGGGCCAGATGGCCAGTTGGTGAGGCCCACAGCATAGTCCTTTAGTCTCTATGGGCCAGATGGCCAGTTGGTGAGGGCCACAGCATAGTCCTTTAGTCTCTATGGGCCAGATGGCCAGTTGGTGAGGGCCACAGCATAGTCCTTTAGTCTCTATGGGCCAGATGGCCAGTTGGTGAGGCCCACAGCATAGTCCTTTAGTCTCTATGGGCCAGATGGCCAGTTGGTGAGGGCCACAGCATAGTCCTTTAGTCTCTATGGGCCAGATAGCCAGTTGGTGAGGGCCACAGCATAGTCCTTTAGTCTCTATGGGCCAGATGGCCAGTTGGTTAGTCCTTTAGTCTCTATGGGCCAGATGGCCAGTTGGTGAGGCCCACAGCATAGTCCTTTAGTCTCTATGGGCCAGATGGCCAGTTGGTGAGGCCCACAGCATAGTCCTTTAGTCTCTATGGGCCAGATGGCCAGTTGGTGAGGGCCACAGCATAGTCCTTTAGTCTCTATGGGCCAGATGGCCAGTTGGTGAGGGCCACAGCATAGTCCTTTAGTCTCTATGGGCCAGATGGCCAGTTGGTGAGGGCAGCATGGGGAAAGAAACTGTTCAGATTGGGGTCTATAACATCACAGAGGTTTACAGCAGCTGATAGTTGCAACTTCATCGCTAATATCTCAAACTGCCTTGGTTTAAATAAAGACCATATCTGTACAGGATCTGAGTTGTATTTTCCATGAGAACCTTCCTGGAATGTTAAAACTAGTATTGAGATTAAAAAATAAATATGTAATATAAAAAGGGTTTTGAAATTTGTAATCGAGGCTACTTCCTCTGCAAGAGTGTCAGAATAAAAAGTGATTTCCTCATAGGAAATTGTGCATGTAGCCCTCGCCGTTACAAGATGACTGTGGAAACATATTTCTCTGTTAGAAGCAGGATAAATGTGTTGATTTGAAGGAAAGACGGGCAGATTCTGGTAAGTCTTGGCTAATTATTATGAAGTTAGGTCGTAGTCAGACATTCAATAGAAAGACTTGAGATATGATTCTTTATGTTTTTTTTATTTATTTTTTTACCTTTTTTTATTTCACCTTTATTTAACCAGGTAGGCTAGTTGAGAACACCTTTATTTAACCAGGTAGGCTAGTTGAGAACACCTTTATTTAACCAGGTAGGCTAGTTGAGAACACCTTTATTTAACCAGGTAGGCTAGTTGAGAACACCTTTATTTAACCAGGTAGGCTAGTTGAGTTGAGAACACTAGTTGAGAACACCTTTATTTAACCAGGTATTTGAGAACAAGTTCTCATTTACAACTGCGACCTGGCCAAGATAAAGCATAGCAGTGTGAACAGACAACACAGAGTTACACATGGAGTAAACAATTAACAAGTCAATAACACAGTAGAAAAAAATGGGCAGTCTATATACAATGTGTGCAAAAGGCATGAGGAGGTAGGCGAATAATTACAATATTGCAGATTAACACTGGAGTGATAAATGATCAGATGGTCATGTACAGGTAGAGATATTGGTGTGCAAAAGAGCAGAAAAGTAAATAAATAAAAACTGTGGGGATGAGGTAGGTGAAAATGGGTGGGCTATTTACCAATAGACTATGTACAGCTGCAGCGATCGGTTAGCTGCTCAGATAGCAGATGTTTGAAGTTGGTGAGGGAGATAAAAGTCTCCAACTTCAGCGATTTTTGCAATTCGTTCCAGTCACAGGCAGCAGAGTACAGGTAGAGATATTGGTGTTGCACATATGGAGCCTCAACAAACAGTTATGATTATTATTAATGACACAAAACATGGAGGTGATAAATATCAGTCACAACTACATGTTCATGTGATGCATTAAATCACCTGACTGTTTGGATGTATCTGTTAGTAAATTATTCATTTCTAAGAGATAATGAATAAATGAGAACAATTGACATTCAATAATTAGTTGTGACTGTTAACCACAACCAACATGTTGGATCTCTGTTTAGTTGTTACTGTGTTAACCACAACCAACATGATGGATCTCTGTTTAGTTGTCACTGTGTTAACCACAACCAACATGATGGATCTCTGTTTAGTTGTCACTGTGTTAACCACAACCAACATGTTGGATCTCTGTTTAGTTGTCACTGTGTTAACCACAACCAACATGATGGATCTCTGTTTAGTTGTCACTGTGTTAACCACAACCAACATGATGGATCTCTGTTTAGTTGTCACTGTGTTAACCACAACCAACATGTTGGATCTCTGTTTAGTTGTCACTGTGTTAACCACAACCAACATGATGGATCTCTGTTTAGTTGTCACTGTGTTAACCACAACCAACATGATGGATCTCTGTTTAGTTGTTACTGTGTTAACCACAACCAACATGTTGGATCTCTGTTTAGTTGTCACTGTGTTAACCACAACCAACATGTTGGATCTCTGTTTAGTTGTCACTGTGTTAACCACAACCAACATGTTGGATCTCTGTTTAGTTGTCACTGTGTTAACCACAACCAACATGTTGGATCTCTGTTTAGTTGTCACTGTGTTAACCACAACCAACATGTTGGATCTCTGTTTAGTTGTCACTGTGTTAACCACAACCAACATGTTGGATCTCTGTTTAGTTGTCACTGTGTTAACCACAACCAACATGTTGGATCTCTGTTTAGTTGTCACTGTGTTAACCACAACCAACATGTTGGATCTCTGTTTAGTTGTCACTGTGTTAACCACAACCAACATGTTGGATCTCTGTTTAGTTGTCACTGTGTTAACCACAACCAACATGTTGGATCTCTGTTTAGTTGTCACTGTGTTAACCACAACCAACATGTTGGATCTCTGTTTAGTTGTCACTGTGTTAACCACAACCAACATGTTGGATCTCTGTTTAGTTGTCACTGTGTTAACCACAACCAACATGTTGGATCTCTGTTTAGTTGTCACTGTGTTAACCACAACCAACATGTTGGATCTCTGTTTAGTTGTCACTGTGTTAACCACAACCAACATGTTGGATCTCTGTTTAGTTGTCACTGTGTTAACCACAACCAACATGTTGGATCTCTGTTTAGTTGTCACTGTGTTAACCACAACCAACATGTTGGATCTCTGTTTAGTTGTCACTGTGTTAACCACAACCAACATGTTGGATCTCTGTTTAGTTGTCACTGTGTTAACCACAACCAACATGTTGGATCTCTGTTTAGTTGTCACTGTGTTAACCACAACCAACATGTTGGATCTCTGTTTAGTTGTCACTGTGTTAACCACAACCAACATGTTGGATCTCTGTTTAGTTGTCACTGTGTTAACCACAACCAACATGTTGGATCTCTGTTTAGTTGTCACTGTGTTAACCACAACCAACATGCTGGATCTCTGTTTAGGGGTTTGTGCTCTAAAATGAGTCTCTCTGGGGAGAGAGAGGAGGGGGGCCCAGCCTCTAAAATGAGACTCTCTCGGGGGAGAGAGGAGGGGGGCCCAGCCTCTAAAATGAGCCTCTCTCGGGGGAGAGAGGAGGGGGGCCCTGCCTCTACAATGACTCTCTTTCTGGAACATGACACCAGAGCTAAGAGGTGAGATGACAATTCTGTTGAATAATTATTATGTTTATTTCCAAAATGCTATATCCCCCCCCAAAAATCCCATCTGTTTTTTCATCAGATTGCTAATGGATGTGAACCTTCAATATTATTGTCCTCTGATTTTTTATTCATAGATTTCAGATGTTTATAAAACTGTTGTTTAGCTGGAATGGAATGTTAGTATCCTGTATATTAGACTGTGATATGTAGTTGTCTCACCTAGATATCTATATATCCATTGGAATGGAATGTTGGTATCCTGTATATTAGACTGTGATATGTGGTTGTCTCACCTAGATATCTATATATCCATTATTTAACAGGAATGTTGGTATCCTGTATATTAGACTGTGATATGTGGTTGTCTCACCTAGATATCTATATATCCATTATTTAACAGGAATGTTGGTATCCTGTATATTAGACTGTGATATGTGGTTGTCTCATCTAGATATCTATATATCTATTATTTAACAGGAATCTTGGTATCCTGTATATCTGGCTGTGATATGTGGTTGTCTCACCTAGATATCTATATATCCACTGTTGTCTCACCTAGATATCTATATATCCATTGTTTATCAGGAATGTTGGTATCCTGTATATTTGACTGTGATATGTGGTTGTCTCATCTAGATATCTATATATCCATTATTTAACAGGAATCTTGGTATCCTGTATATCTGGCTGTGATATGTGGTTGTCTCACCTAGATATCTATATTTACATTTACATTTAAGTCATTTAGCAGACGCTCTTATCCAGAGCGACTTACAAATTGGTGCATTCACCTTATGACCTCCAGTGGAACAGTAGTGCATCTAAATCTTTTCAGGGGAGGGGGTGAGAGGGATTACTTTATCCTATCCTAGGTATTCCTTAAAGAGGTGGGGTTTCAGGTGTCTCCGGAAGGTGGTGATTGACTCCGCTGTCCTGGCGTCGTGAGGGAGTTTGTTCCACCATTGGGGGGCCAGAGCAGCGAACAGTTTTGACTGGGCTGAGCGGGAACTGTACTTCCTCAGTGGTAGGGAGGCGAGCAGGCCAGAGGTGGATGAACGCAGTGCCCTTGTTTGGGTGTAGGGCCTGATCAGAGCCTGGAGGTACTGAGGTGCCGTTCCCCTCACAGCTCCGTAGGCAAGCACCATGGTCTTGTAGCGGATGCGAGCTTCAACTGGAAACCAGTGGAGGGAGCGGAGGAGCGGGGTGACGTGAGAGAACTTGGGAAGGTTGAACACCAGACGGGCTGCGGCGTTCTGGATGAGTTGTAGGGGTTTAATGGCACAGGCAGGGAGCCCAGCCAACAGCGAGTTGCAGTAATCCAGACGGGAGATGACAAGTGCCTGGATTAGGACCTGCGCCGCTTCCTGTGTGAGGCAGGGTCGTACTCTGCGGATGTTGTAGAGCATGAACCTACAGGAACGGGCCACCGCCTTGATGTTAGTTGAGAACGACAGGGTGTTGTCCAGGATCACGCCAAGGTTCTTAGCGCTCTGGGAGGAGGACACAATGGAGTTGTCAACCGTGATGGCGAGATCATGGAACGGGCAGTCCTTCCCGGGAGGAAGAGCAGCTCCGTCTTGCCGAGGTTCAGCTTGAGGTGGTGATCCGTCATCCACACGGATATGTCTGCCAGACATGCAGAGATGCGATTCGCCACCTGGTCATCAGAAGGGGGAAAGGAGAAGATTAATTGTGTGTCGTCTGCATAGCAATGATAGGAGAGACCATGTGAGGTTATGACAGAGCCAAGTGACTTGGTGTATAGCGAGAATAGGAGAGGGCCTAGAACAGAGCCCTGGGGGACACCAGTGGTGAGAGCACGTGGTGTGGAGACGGATTCTCGCCACGCCACCTGGTAGGAGCGACCTGTCAGGTAGGACGCAATCCAAGCGTGGGCCGCGCCGGAGATGCCCAACTCGGAGAGGGTGGAGAGGAGGATCTGATGGTTCACAGTATCGAAGGCAGCCGATAGGTCTAGAAGGATGAGAGCAGAGGAGAGAGAGTTAGCTTTAGCAGTGCGGAGCGCCTCCGTGATACAGAGAAGAGCAGTCTCAGTTGAATGACTAGTCTTGAAACCTGACTGATTAGGATCAAGAAGGTCATTCTGAGAGAGATAGCGGGAGAGCTGGCCAAGGACGGCACGTTCAAGAGTTTTGGAGAGAAAAGAAAGAAGGGATACTGGTCTGTAGTTGTTGACATCGGAGGGATCGAGTGTAGGTTTTTTCAGAAGGGGTGCAACTCTCGCTCTCTTGAAGACGGAAGGGACGTAGCCAGCGGTCAGGGATGAGTTGATGAGCGAGGTGAGGTAAGGGAGAAGGTCTCCGGAAATGGTCTGGAGAAGAGAGGAGGGGATAGGGTCAAGCGGGCAGGTTGTTGGGCGGCCGGCCGTCACAAGACGCGAGATTTCATCTGGAGAGAGAGGGAGAAAGAGGTCAGAGCACAGGGTAGGGCAGTGTGAGCAGAACCAGCGGTGTCGTTTGACTTAGCAAACGAGGATCGGATGTCGTCGACCTTCTTTTCAAAATGGTTGACGAAGTCATCTGCAGAGAGGGAGGAGGGGGGGAGGGGGAGGATTCAGGAGGGAGGAGAAGGTTGCAAAGAGCTTCCTAGGGTTAGAGGCAGATGCTTGGAATTTAGAGTGGTAGAAAGTGGCTTTAGCAGCAGAGAGAGAAGAGGAAAATGTAGAGAGGAGGGAGTGAAAGGATGTCAGGTCCGCAGGGAGGCGAGTTTTCCTCCATTTCCGCTCGGCTGCCCGGAGCCCTGTTCTGTGAGCTCGCAATGAGTCGTCGAGCCACGGAGCGGGAGGGGAGGACCGAGCCGGCCTGGAGGATAGGGGACATAGAGAGTCAAAGGATGCAGAAAGGGAGGAGAGGAGGGTTGAGGAGGCAGAATCAGGAGATAGGTTGGAGAAGGTTTGAGCAGAGGGAAGAGATGATAGGATGGAAGAGGAGAGAGTAGCGGGGGAGAGAGAGCGAAGGTTGGGACGGCGCGATACCATCCGAGTAGGGGCAGTGTGGGAAGTGTTGGATGAGAGCGAGAGGGAAAAGGATACAAGGTAGTGGTCGGAGACTTGGAGGAGTTGCAACGAGGTTAGTGGAAGAACAGCATCTAGTAAAGATGAGGTCGAGCGTATTTCCTGCCTTGTGAGTAGGGGGAAGGTAAGAGGGTGAGGTCAAAAGAGGAGAGGAGTGGAAAGAAGGAGGCAGAGAGGAATGAGTCAAAGGTAGGCGTGGGGAGGTTAAAGTCGCCCAGAACTGTGAGAGGTGAGCCGTCCTCAGGAAAGGAGCTTATCAAGGCATCAAGCTCATTGATGAACTCTCCGAGGGAACCTGGAGGGCGATAAATGATAAGGATGTTAAGCTTGAAGGGGCTGGTAACTGTGACAGCATGGAATTCAAAGGAGGCGATAGACAGATGGGTAAGGGGAGAAAGAGAGAATGACCACTTGGGAGAGATGAGGATCCCGGTGCCACCACCCCGCTGACCAGAAGCTCTCGGGGTGTGCGAGAACACGTGGGCAGACGAAGAGAGAGCAGTAGGAGTAGCAGTGTTGTCTGTGGTGATCCATGTTTCCGTCAGTGCCAAGAAGTCGAGGGACTGGAGGGAGACATAGGCGGAGATGAACTCTGCCTTGTTGGCCGCAGATCGGCAGTTCCAGAGGCTACCGGAGACCTGGAACTCCACGTGGGTCGTGCGCGCTGGGACCACCAGATTAGGGTGGCCGCGTCCACGCGGTGTGGAGCGTTTGTATGGTCTGTGCAGAGAGGAGAGAACAGGGATAGACAGACACATAGTTGACAGGCTACACAAGAGGCTACGCTAATGCAAAGGAAATTGGAATGACAAGTGGACTACACGTCACGAGTGTTCAGAAAGTTAAGCTTACGTAGCAAGAATCTTATTGACTAAAATGATTAAAATGATACAGTACTGCTGAAGTAGGCTAGCTGGCAGAGGCTGCGTTGTTGACTATGTAGGCTAGCTGGCATTGGCTGCGTTGTTGACACTACACTAATCAAGTCGTTCCGTTGAGTGTAATAGTTTCTACTGTGCTGCTATTCGGGGCTAGCTGGCTAGCTAGCAGTGTTGATTACGTTACGTTGCGTTAAAAGAACGACAATAGCTGGCTAGCTAACCTAGGAAATCGCTCTAGACTACACAATTATCTTTGATACAAAGACGGCTATGTAGCTAGCTATGTAGCTAGCTACAACGATCAAACAAATCAAGCCGTTGTACTGTAATGAAATGAAAAATGTGATACTACCTGTGGAGCGCTACGATCAAACAAATCAAGCGAAATGCGACCGGAATGTTGAGTGCAGAAGTTCTGTTCGGTAGACACACTCTAAACTACACTGTTCTAATCAAGTCGTTCAGTTGAGTGTAATAGTTAGACGTTGGCTAGCTGTTGGCTAGCTAGCAGAGTCTCCTATGTTAAGGACGACATAAAACTACACACTCTAAACTACACAATTATCTTGGGTACGAAGACAGCAAAGACAACTATGTAGCTAGCTAACACTACACTAATCAAGTCGTTCAGTTGAGTGTAATAGTTGTGCTGCTAATCGGTAGACGGTGGACTAGCTAACGGTGGACGTTAGCTAGCTGGCTAGCTGCAGGGCAGTGTAGACTGCGTTAGGACGACGAAATACGATAATTACGCAATTATCTATGATACAAAGACGGCTATGTAGCTAGCTATGTAGCTAGCTACGATCAAACAAATCAAGCCGTTGTACTGTAATGAAATGAAAAATGTGATACTACCTGTGGAGCGAAGCGAAATGCGACCGGAATGTTGAGTGCAGAAGTTCTGTTCGGTAGACGTTGGCTAGCTGTTGGCTAGCTAGCAGAGTCTCCTATGTTAAGGACGACATAAAACTACTCTAAACTACACAATTATCTTGGGTACGAAGACAGCAAAGACAACTATGTAGCTAGCTAACACTACACTAATCAAGTCGTTCAGTTGAGTGTAATAGTTGTGCTGCTAATCGGTAGACGGTGGACTAGCTAACGGTGGACGTTAGCTAGCTGGCTAGCTGCAGGGCAGTGTAGACTGCGTTAGGACGACGAAATACGATAATTACGCAATTATCTATGATACAAAGACGGCTATGTAGCTAGCTAAGAAGAAATTGCTAAGATTAGACAAATCAAACCGTTGTACTATAATGAAATGTAATGAAATGTAATACTACCTGCGGACCGAGTGCAGATGCGACCGCTCGCTCCAACCCGGAAGTCTCCGGGTATCCTGTTAAAAATCCATTATTTAACAGGAATGTTGGTATCCTGTATATTAGACTGTGATATGTGGTTGTCTCACCTAGATATCTATATATCCATTATTTAACAGGAATCTTGGTATCCTGTATATCTGGCTGTGATATGTGGTTGTCTCACCTAGATATCTAGATATCCACTGTTGTCTCACCTTGGTATCTATATATCCATTATTTAACAGGAATCTTGGTATCCTGTATATGAGACTGTGATATGTGGTTGTCTCACCTAGATATCTATATATCCATTATTTAACAGGAATGTTGGTATCCTGTATATTAGACTGTGATATGTGGTTGTCTCACCTAGATATCTATATATCCATTATTTAACAGGAATGTTGGTATCCTGTATATCTGACTGTGATATGTGGTTGTCTCCCCTAGATATCTAAAGATGAATGCCCTTACAACAGGAAAATAATCTAGCAGCAGCAGGAAATATGAATTATTATGTGGATTATAATTCATTAACAATTTATCAGGGCAAATCAAGTTTGACATTTTTAAAGTGGAAATTCCAAACTATAGAAGCTTTTTAAAAGCTAAAATACACTACAATACAGCAACTGTCCTGTAAGTCCCTCTGGGCCCGGTTTCCCAATAGAGATGGAATTTAGACCACTGAACTAGGGTCTGCAGTGACTCCTCTAGTACTGAGATGCCTTAGACCACTGAACCAGGGTCTGTAGTGACTCCTCTAGTACTGAGATGTCTTAGACCACTGAACCACTTGGGAGCCCGTATTCGTTTCCAGTAAAAGGTGTCCAAACTAAACAAAATGCATGTCCCTGACCTCTTTTTAAGATGTGGCCAATTTAAACAGCCAGAATATGTTTTTTAAAGTAAAAAATGTGTTGTTTCTAAATGGCGGGGCAGGTTTGAGATCTAAGGAATTAAGCACAAAAATACTCTCAGCTGCCTCACCATGAGGCTAATGTCTATACGTCAATTAATTAATTAAATCAAATTGTTTGTCACATGCGCTGAATATCGTGAAATGCTTGCTTACAAGCCCCTAACCAACAATGCAATTTTAAGAAAATACCTAAAAAGTAAGAGATAAGAAAAAGTATAATAATGAATAATAATGAAGGGTTTTAGGGTATGTAAAGAGTTATTAAAGTGACTATGCATGGATAATAACAGAGAGTAGCAGCAGTGTAGAGGGGGGTAATGCAAATAGTCTGGGTAGCCAGTTGATTAGATGTTCAGGAGTCTCATGGCTTGGGGTTAGAAGCTGTTTAGAAGCCTCTTGGTCCTAGACTTGGCCCTCCAGTACCGCTTGACGTGTAGTAGCAGAGAGAACAGTCAATTTTATGACTAGGTCCTGGTGGCTGGAGTCAACCTCTGTTGTTTTAGGGCCTTCCTCTGACACCGCCTGGTATAAAAATCCTGGATGGCAGGAAGGTTTGGTGATGTGGACACAAGGCTTGCTCTCAACCTGCATTTAATTGCTAAATACGAACCATCTGTTGTGCCTTGGTCATTGTATTTTGGTCGTTATATATTTGTTCAGGCCAGGGTGTGACATGGGTTTATTGTGTTGTCTTAGTTGCCATACCAGGCAGTGATGCAACCCTGGGTTTCACAGGATGCTCTCCATGGTGCAGCTGTAGAACGTTTTGATGATCTGAGGAATGTTCTGGGTATACAGGCAAAATGCAACCACAGACTATACGTCACTCATTACTTTTTTCTATTAGGCCTGTGTTGCTTTAGGAGAGCAAATAAAATAGTGACTATCTACTAAAGTATTGGGAATAAACAGACTTGAAATAGAAAAGACAATATTGGTCTTTCAATATATAAATTACATCATGCAATCCTAGCGGTCAGCAAATTTAGGTCAACATGCCCTTCGTTTGAGTGTTGAATTTGACAATGAATGTTCTGTTTCTACTAAAGTAGGGGGAGCGAGAAAACTAAACTAATCTTCTGAAATTTCATTTGTGGTCTTAAGCTGCCATCTATTGGAATTATGTAGCAACTGCAGGAGTACTGAATAATGTCTAATTCTTTACTAAAGCAGTAATTACTCAAATATAACATTTTCTAGTTGAATTTACCACTTACAACTATAAAATAACCATTTATAGCATGACAAACAATTAAACTGACATAAACCAAAACCTAAAAACATTTAGTTTTGCTACATATATATTTTTTGCTGACTGGATCGAGCCGGTTGGTCTCATTTGAGAGTGATCCAGAAATAATAGCATTTTGCAAAAAAAATATTACTATTTGTCTCTCTGAAATTAAACCATCAAGTGATAGATTTAGTAACATTGAACAACCCCATGACGAGATAGTGAAAAAACACACCAATCTCGTTCATAATTTCACGAAACTATAACTGCTAATTTACGAACAATTCTGATAATTGATATATAGCGTTATGGAATGAAACTCTTATGTTTCCCCATCTGAGCTCAGAGTAGATGAGAGATGTAATGTTTGTCCCTGTTGTGTTGAAGACCAATCAAGCAGGAGAGACCAGCCTCCCCTGTTCCCAGCTGTGTGTCCATGAAGAGTGACTGGTCTATGAGTCAACCTTTACAGTTTAGAGAGGGAGACTTTTCTACTGAACCAAGGTAAGAATAACTAATGGGTCATGATAGGTGAGTTAAACAACACTGTCTCTCTTCCGGGGTTGACAGAGATGGCCGCCTCGCTTCGCGTTCCTAGGAAATATGCAGTATTTCGTTTTTTTAATGTTATTTCTTACATTGGTACCCCAGGTAATCTTAGGTTTCATTACATACAGTCAGGAGGAACTACTGACTATAAGAGCAACGTCAACTCACCATCATTATGACCAGGAATATGACTTTCCCGAAGCGGATCCTGTGTTCTGCCTTTCACCCAGGACAATGGATCAGATCCCAGCCGGCGACCCTAAACAACGTCGTCGTAAAAGGGGAAAACGAAGCGGTCTTCTGGTCAGACTCCGGAGACGGGCACATCGTGCACCACTCCCTAGCATACTTCTCGCCAATGTCCAGTCTCTTGACAACAAGGTTGATGAAATCCGAGCAAGGGTAGCATTCCAGAGGGACATCAGAGACTGTAACGTTCTTTGCTTCACGGAAACATGGCTCACTAGAGAGACACTATCAGAGTCGTGCAGCCAGCTGGTTTCTCCACGCATCGCGCAGACAGAAACAAACATCTTTCTGGTAAGAGGAGGGGCGGGGGCGTATGCCTAATGGTTAACGAGACGTGGTGTCATCACAACAACATACAGGAACTCAAGTCCTTCTGTTCACCTGACTTAGAATTCCTCACAAACAAATGTCGACTGCATTATCTACCAAGAGAATTCTCTTCGATTATAATCACAGCCATATATATTCCCCCCAAGCAGACACATCGATGGCCCTGAACAAACTTTATTTGACTCTTTGCAAACTGGAAACCACATATCCTGAGGCTGCATTCATTGTAGCTGGGGATTTAACAAGGCTAATCTGAAAACAAGACTCCCTAAATTCTATCAGCATATCGATTGCGCAACCAGGGCTGATAAAACCCTGGATCATTGTTATTCTAACTTCCGAGACCGACGCATATAAGGCCATCTCCCACCCTCCTTTCGGAAAAGCTGACCACGACTCCATTTTGTTGATCCCTGCCTACAGACAGAGACTAAAACAAGAAGTTCCCGCGCTGAGGTCTGTTCAACGCTGGTCCGACCAATCTGATTCCACACTCCAAGACTGCTTCCATCACGTGGACTGGGAAATGTTCCGCATTGCATCCAACATTGACGAATACTGTTCCACTGGATGTCACAAGGTGAAAGCACCAATTTGTAAGTCGCTCTGGATAAGAGCGTCTGCTAAATGACTTAAATGTAAATGTAAATGAATACGTGGCCATGCACGCCTCCAACTCAATCATCAAGTGTGCAGACGACACTACAGTGGTAGGCTTGATTACTAACAACGACGAGACGGCCTACAGGGAGGAGGTGAGGGCCCTCTGAGTGTGGTGTCAGGAAAATAACCTCACACTCAACGTTAACAAAACAAAGGAGATGATTTTGGACTTCAGGAAACAGCAGAGGGAACACCCCCTTATCCACATCGACGGGACAGTGGTAGAGAGGGAAGTAAGTTTTAAGGTCCTCGGCGTACACATCACAGACCAACTGAATTGGTCCACCCACACAGACAGCATTGTGAAGAAGGCGCAGCAGCGCCTCTTCAACCTCAGGAGGCTGAAGAAATTCGGCTTGTCACCAAAAGCACTCACAAACTTCTACAGATGCACAATCGAGAGCATCCTGTCGGGCTGTATCACCGCCTGGTACGGCAACTGCTCCGCACACAACCGTAAGGCTCTCCAAAGGGTAGTGAGGTCTGCACAACGCATCACCGGGGGCAATCTACCTGCCCTCCAGGACACCTACACCACCCAATGTCACAGGAAGGCCATGAAGATCATCAAGGACAACAACCACCCGAGCCACTGCCTGTTCACCCCGCTATCATCCAGAAGGCGAGGTCAGTACAGGTGCATCAAAGCTGGGACCGAGAGACTGAAAAACAGCTTCTATCTTAAGGCCATTAGACTGTTAAACAGCCACCACGAACATTGAGTGGCTGCTGCCAACATACTGACTCAACTCTAGCCACTTTAATAATAGAAATTGATGGAAATTGATGTAAAAAATGTATCACTAGCCACTTTAAACAATGCCACTTATTATAATGTTTACTCATATACTGTACTCAATATCATCTACTGCATCTTGCCATCTTTCTGTCATACATGTATCACTAGCCACTTTAAAATATGTCACTTTTATGTTTACATACCCTACATTACTCATCTCATATGTATATACTGTACTCTATACCATCTACTGCATCTTGCCTTTGCAGTTCTGTACCATCACTCATTCATATATCTTTATGTACATATTCTTTATCCCTTTACACTTGTGTGTATAAAGTAGTAGTTTTGGTATTGTTAGGTTAGATTACTTGTTGGTTATTCCTGCATTGTCGGAACTAGAAGAACAAGCATTTCGCTACACTCACATTAACATCTGCTAACCATGTGACCATTAACATCTGCTAACCATGTGACCATTAACATTTGATTTGACCATTAACATCTGCTATGTGACCATTAACATCTGCTAACCATGTGACCATTAACATTTTTGACCATTAACATCTGCTAACCATGTGACCATTAACATCTGCTAACCATGTGACCATTAACATCTGCTAACCATGTGACCATTAACATCTGCTAACCATGTGACCATTTTGCTAACCATGTGACCATTAACATCTGCTAACCATGTGACCATTAACATCTGCTAACCATGTGACCATTAACATCTGCTAACCATTGCATTAACATCTGCTAACCAACCATTAACATCACTAACCATGTGACCATTAACATCTGCTAACCATGTGACCATTAACATCTGCTAACCATGTGACCATTAACATCTGCTAACCATGTGACCATTAACATCTCATGACCATTAACATCTGCTAACCATGTGACCATTAACATCTGCTAACCATGTGACCATTAACATCTGCTAACCATGTGACCATTAACATCTGCTAACCATGTGTATGTGACAAATAACATTTGATTTGATATGATTTTCCCCATTTTTTGTTGTTGTTTTCTTAATCCATAGGCTCCTTTTGTCCATTTTCATAGTCCTAAAACAGAATTAAACAAACACAACATTCCCTCCCTATGTGTGTGTCTCATGTTTTGTCCACAGAAATCAACAAAAGAGATCAGAGTCAGAGATTCTCAGTGGTCAGCCTTCCCAGAGTCATCAAACAGACCTGGACTCCATATTCAGTGTATGTGGTCCTGTTATGTACATTTGTTTTTGTTTACCTCAAGTAAAGTTGATCTGTCAATCATTCATTAATGTATTAATGAGAAATAATATATTCTCTTTAACGTATTTACTTAATACTTATTTACTTTATTTATTTCAGTTGCTTGAAGAGAATACTATGACATTCGTGAAGAACGAGATTAAGATGTTCAAGAGGATTCTTAGTCCAGAACTCCCAGAAGGCTTTGAGAGTCAGAAACAGGATAAGGAAGTGGTGGATGCTGAAGATGAGAAGCAGGAGAGCAGTGCCAGAGAGGGGGCTCTGAAGATCACACTGCACATCCTGAGGAAAATGAACCAGAAGGAGCTTGCTGACACACTGGAGAAATGTAAGATCTGTCTGCCTCATGTTGAATGATGTTTTATAACATTTAAAAGCTGTAGCTAAAGTACAGCTAAAGTAGCTGTGTAACTCAATGATATTGTAGCAGCCTTAACACAACACCTAGTGACCTCATCAAGTAGCAGCAGGGATGTGTTGTGGTGATTCATTTAGAGAGAGAACATTAATAATACCATCAATAATACCAATAATAATATAATCAGTCACACCAGTCTGTAATGCATTATGAAAACATTTACACATTTATACAGTCAGTTAAGATAATAAATTATTATAATGTACAACTTTATACCAGTCCTACAATACTGTAGACATTAAAACATACATAATATTAATATCCTCTGTGGTATTTCTTCATTCAGATGAGCTCGCTGTGATTTGCCAACGTGAACTCAAATCTAATCTAAAGAAGAAGTGTCAATGTGTATTTGAGGGGATCGCTAAACAAGGAAACCCAACACTTCTCAATAAGATCTACACAGAGCTCTACATCACAGAGGGTGGAACAGGAGAGGTCAATAAGGAACATGAGCTGAGACAGATTGAGACAACAACCAGGAAACAAGCAAGACCAGAGACTGCAATCAAATGTAACGACATCGTCAAACCCTTAACTGGACAAGACAAACCTATCAGAACTGTGCTGACAAAGGGAGTCGCTGGCATTGGAAAAACAGTCTCTGTGCAGAAGTTCATTCTGGACTGGGCTGAAGGAAAAGCAAATCAGGATGTCCAATTTGTATTTTCATTCCCTTTCCGGGAGCTGAATTTGATGAAATTGGAAAACACTTTCATTGAACTTCTCAATCACTTCTCAATGGAAACCAAAGAATCAAGAATCTCCAACTACAACAAGTACAAAGTTCTGTTCATCTTTGATGGTCTGGATGAGTGCCGACTGCCCCTAGACTTCCAGAAGAACAAGATCTGTTGTGACGTCACAGAGTCAACCTCAGTGGATGTTCTGCTGACAAATCTCATCAAGGGAAATCTGCTTCCCTCTGCTCTCCTCTGGATAACTACCCGACCTGCAGCAGCCAATAAGATCCCTTCAGGGTATGTTGACCAGGTGACAGAGGTACGAGGGTTCAATGACCCACAGAAGGAGGAGTACTTCAAGAAGAGATTCAGTGATGAGGACCTGGCCAGCAGAATCATCTCACACATAAAGACATCAAGGAGCCTCCACATCATGTGCCACATTCCAGTCTTCTGTTGGATTTCTGCAATAGTCCTTGAACACATGTTGAAACATAAGAGAGAAGAGATGCCCAAGACTCTGACTGAGATGTACACACACCTTGTGGTGTTTCATACCAAACAGAAGAATGAAAAGTATCTTGGGAAAGAAGAGACAGGTCCACACTGGAATAAACAGAGCATTCTGTCACTGGGAAAACTGGCTTTTCAACAGCTTGTGAATGGCAATCTGATTTTCTATGAAGGAGACCTGAAGGAGGCTGGCATTGATGTCAATGAAGCCTCAGTGTACTCGGGATTGTGCACACAGTTCTTTAAAGAGGAATGTGGGCTGTACCAGGACAAGGTGTACTGCTTTGTTCATCTGAGCATTCAGGAGTTTCTGGCTGCTGTATATGTGTTCCTCTCATTCATCAACAACAATGAGAATCTAATGGACAAACTGCAATCAACGTCCAGGAACTTTTCTGCTCTGTTCAGAGACAAGCCTAAAATTACTGTCTACAAGAGTGCTGTGGATAAAGCCTTACAAAGTGAGACAGGAAACCTGGACCTTTTCCTCCGCTTCCTTCTGGGCCTCTCACTGGAGTCCAATCAGAAGCACTTACAAGGTCTACTGACAAAGACAAGAAGCAGCTCACAGAGCCATGAAAAAACAGTCAAGTACATCAAGGAGAAGATCAGGGAGAATCCCTCTCCAGAGAGGTGCATCAATCTTTTCCATTGTCTGAATGAACTGAATGACCATTCTCTAGTGGAGGAGATCCAAAGCTACCTGAGCTCAGGAAGTCTCTCAAAACCCAACCTGTCACCTGCACAGTGGTCAGCTCTGGTCTTTCTGTTGCTGACTTCAGAAAAGGAGCTGGATGTGTTTGACCTGAAGAAATACTCCAGATCAGAGGAAGGTCTTCTGAGGCTGCTGCCAGTGGTCAAAGCCTCCAGAGCTGCTCTGTGAGTAAATAAAATGACATATAAGAACTAATCATCAGGAAGAAATATTCAGTTTAGAGAAAAATATGTATTATAATATGTATATAATATTATATTGAAAAACATATTGAATAAATTCATTGATTTTCACATTAGTATAACAATATGACCATACAATTCTAGGAGATGGAAGATGAATCTATATGTTGTTTGAGAGAATAAACCAAATGCATCTACCATTGTCCTTCCACACTACTGGTGTTAAATTAACAGTGTGTTTGAAGTCATGATGATCTCTTTGTCAGGCTGTCAGACTGTGGAGTCACAGAGGAAGGCTGTGCTTCTCTGGTCTCAGCTCTGAGGTCAAACCCCTCACACCTGAGAGAGCTGGACCTGAGTAACAATGACCTGAAGGATTCAGGAGTGAAGCTGCTCTCTGATGGACTGGGGAATCCCCACTGTAAACTGGAGACTCTGAGGTCAGTATTATCAGATATGAAAGCACTTTATGTATGTAGTTCTCCCATTTGAAAAGTCGTAATTATTCGGTTATATTCACTTATAGTGTATTAAAGTAGTCATACGTTTAGTATTTGGTCCCATATTCCAAGCCTGCAGTGATTACATCAAGCTTGTGATTCTACTAACTTGTTGAATTAATTTGCAGTTTGTCTTGGTTGTGTTTTGGATGTTTTTCCGATTAGAAACTGAATGGTGAATAATGTCCTGTCATTTTGGAGTCACTTCACTTGTATTGTCAGTAAGAATAGAATATGTTTCTGAACACTTCTACATTCATGTGGATGCTACTATGATGATGAATAATCATGAATGAATCGTGAATGATGATAAATGAGAAAGCAACAGAGGCACAAAGATCAGACCCCCTCTGTTATTGGTAATGGTGAGAGGTTAGCATGTTTTGTTGTAGTCTCTGTTATTGGTAATGGTGAGAGGTTAGCATGTTTTGTTGTAGCCTCTGTTATTGGTAATGGTGAGAGGTTAGCATGTTTTGTTGTAGTCTCTGTTATTGGTAATGGTGAGAGGTTAGTATGTTTTGTTGTAGCCTCTGTTATTGGTGAGATGTTAGCATGTTTTGTTGTAGTCTCTGTTATTGGTAATGGTGAGAGGTTAGCATGTTTTGTTGTAGCCTCTGTTATTGGTAATGGTGAGAGGTTAGCATGTTTTGTTGTAGCCTCTGTTATTGGTAATGGTGAGAGGTTAGCATGTTTTGTTGTAGTCTCTGTTATTGGTAATGGTGAGAGTTTGCATGTTTTGTTGTACCCTCTGCTATTGTAATGGTGAGAGGTAATGGTGAGATGGTCAGCATGTTTTGTTGTATCCTCTGTTATTGGTAATGGTGAGTAATGGTAGACGTTGTTTTGTTGTAGCCTCTGTTATTGGTAATGGTGATGTTAGCATGTTTTGTTGTAGCCTCTGTTATTGGTAATGGTGAGAGGTTAGCATGTTTTGTTGTAGTCTCTGTTATTGGTAATGGTGAGAGGTTAGCATGTTTTGTTGTAGTCTCTGTTATTGGTAATGGTGAGAGGTTAGTATGTTTTGTTGTAGCCTCTGTTATTGGTAATGGTGAGAGGTTAGCATGTTTTGTTGTAGTCTCTGTTATCGATAATGGTGAGATGTTACCATGTTTTGTTGTATGCTCTGTTATTGGTAATGGTGGAGGTTAGCATGTTCTGTTGTAGCCTCTGTTATTGGTAATGGTGAGAGGTTAGCATGTTCTGTTGTAGCCTCTGTTATTGGTAATGGTGAGAGGTTAGCATGTTTTGTTGTAGTCTCTGTTATCGATAATGGTGAGATGTTACCATGTTTTGTTGTATGCTCTGTTATTGGTAATGGTGGGAGGTTAGCATGTTCTGTTGTAGCCTCTGTTATTGGTAATGGTGAGAGGTTAGCATGTTCTGTTGTACCCTGTGCTATTGGTAATGGTGAGAGGTCAGCATGTTTTGTTGTAGCCTCTGTTGTTGGTAATGGTGAGAGGTTAGCATGTTTTTGTTGTAGCCTCTGTTATTGGTAATGGTGAGAGGTTAGCATGTTTTGTTGTAGTCTCTGTTATTGGTAATGGTGAGAGGTTAGCATGTTTTGTTGTAGCCTCTGTTATTGGTAATGGTGAGAGGTTAGCATGTTTTGTTGTAGTCTCTGTTATTGGTAATGGTGAGAGGTTAGTATGTTTTGTTGTAGTCTCTGTTATTGGTAATGGTGAGAGGTTAGCATGTTTTGTTGTAGCCTCTGTGACTTTCTCACTCATTATTATTCATGATTCATTCATGATTTTTCTTAATCAAGGCATCATCAGGATTCATCTCGTTTGTTTAGAAACATGTTCTCTACTCACTTAGATAGAATATTCATCAAGTCACCATCCACCATTTTACTGTTGGACAATACACAACCAAAACACAACCAAAACAAACTTCAAATGCAAACAATGACTTTACTAATAAAACCTTTGACTACTTTAATACACATTGAGTGAATTGGTCAGAATACTTATGACTTCTTCAAATGGGGGGACTAGATACATGAAGTGCTTTCATTTCTAATTGTGAAACACATATGTATTAAAATACCCTCAAATAAAAGGTGAAATACTTGATCTGAAATAAAACATGTTGGAGTATAGAGCCACATTTAAAATGTTAGCTTCACTGTCTAAATAGATATGGTGTGGACTGTATACTCAATACAATCTAAATCTGATACCTCACTGTCTGTCTTCTGACTGATACTGCTTTTTAAACTGGTCTGGTAAGTCTACTATAATATTTGTACTATACATGTTTCTATCTGGAGGCAATTCTTTGACGCATTTGTCATTTTTTATGATGATACACTATTTTACGAATAGATATGGAAGGTTTCAGGACACTGATATATCTGAATATGTTGAAAAAATATATACTGCCACTATTCTCACCACCAAAGAATAGCAGTGTGATTTTAAAATGATTTGAATCTTTGCAGGCTGTCAGGGTGTCTAGTCACAGAGGAAGGCTGTGCTTCTCTGGTCTCAGCTCTGAGGTCAAACCCCTCACACCTGAGAGAGCTGGATCTGAGTAACAATGACCTGAAGGATTCAGGAGTGAAGCTGCTCTCTGCTGGACTGGGGAATCCCCACTGTAAACTGGACACTCTGAGGTCAGTATTCCTGTAGTTGGTCAACAAGTGATAACTGTTCACCAGATCCACATGTGTTTACCAGACACACACAGTCCACACCATATGTGTTTGGACAGTGAAGCTTACAGTTTTACATTTGGTGCTATGCTCCAGCATTTTGGATTTGAGATATAATATTTCATATTAGGCGACATTACAGAATGTCACCTTTTATTTGAATGGACAATGATGTATCTAAACATTTTGAAAAAATATCCTGCGACAATTTTCACCACCAAAGAATATCAGTGTGATTTTAATACGATTTGACTCTTTGCAGGCTGTCGGGCTGTCTAGTCACAGAGGAAGGCTGTGCTTCTCTGGTCTCAGCTCTGAGGTCAAACCCCTCACACCTGAGAGAGCTGGACCTGAGCTACAATCACCCAGGAGACTCAGGAGTCAGACTGCTCTCTGCTGGACTGGAGGATCCACACTGCAGACTGGAGAAACTCAAGTATGTAGAGGGTTTTTGTCAATGTTCATAGCAGACATGTTTGACTTATCAGGATTGTTAAGACAAACATTCTTATCACCACTTGGACAAAGTTATATCCTGACTCTGTGGCCAGTGTGTGTGTGTGTTTGTGTGTGCATGTGTGTGTGTCCAGTAAGTGTGTCCAGTGTGTGTCTCCCGTGTGTGTGTGTCTCCAGTGTGTGTGTGTGTGTGTCTCCAGTGTGTTTGTGTCTCCAGTTTGTGTGTGTGTGTGTGTCCAGTGTCTGTGTCTCTCCAGTGTGTGTGTGTGACCAGTGACACTGTCATGGACATTTCCTGTATTACCAAATCATGGGAGAGCAAACCACACACAAGTGTTATCATAAAGTCCCATCTTTAATTATATGAGCTTCACCATAGCCCTGTGACTCTCAGATCAATTCAGTGTCCATTAATTAATTATCTGAGAGTGCTTACAAAACAGTGCTTAGTGTCATTTATATCCAAGACACACCCATCAAAACTCACATGACAAATAACAGATCTTCGGAACATTACACAAATAACCTTTTACTTGAAAAAAGGAGTATCCTGTAGCCAGACAGCATTAGCTATAAATTATTCTTCAGTTTGGTCTCCTAAACCGAAGTTCCTATCTTGTTCTTGGTACCACTTAGAACCAAAACATTACCTCATCCAATGGCATATATCAATTGTCAATTCCAGTCACTGCCATCCTCCTCTCCCCAATGGGAAAAGTAGGGAGTTACTGGCACACAGACATTGTGGAGCCAAGAGGTAATTGGTTCCCCCTCAATCATCCCTTCACATGGTTTAAAAGGAACCTTTACATATGAAGACAAGCCTCTCTGGGGCCCAAGTAACTTTATCCACATAAGCAAACTTATGAAAATTGATAAAACATCTTATTTATCAATGTTACCTAAAGAATTCTGATTCTGCTACCACAACACACACACACACAGTACACACACACACACACACACTGGATACACACACATACAGGACACACGCTGGAGACACACAGACTCAGCGGAGACACACACACACTGGACACACATACAAACATGCTGGACACACACATACACATACACACTGGACACACACACACTGTGTGTGTGTGTGTGTGTGTGTGTGTGTGTGTGTGTGTGTGTGTGTGTTGTGGTCAGGTGTATCCCTCAATGACTGTCTGTTCTTCTGCTTACCGCTACAGTGTGGGACATGGTGGAGAGAACAGAATGAAACCTGGGCTTAGAAAATGTGAGTGTTAACTGCTGTGAAGAATATGACTAAGAATAAGTCTTAATTCAAGTTAAGTCAAAGTCAAAGACCATCATTATTACTTACTTGGTCATATTAAATATCAGCTGTAGTGTGTGTGTGTGTGTGTGTGTGTGTGTGTGTGTGTGTGTGTGTGTGTGTGTGTGTGTGTGTGTGTGTGTGTGTGTGTGTGTGTGTGTGTGTGTGTGTGTGTGTGTGTGTGTGTGTGTAATTAATGTAAATAAGTGTGTTTTATATTACCATACAGTATAACATATGATCATTCAACAAGTCTCAAGTTACCTTAACTTCTCCTTTTGATAACTTGAAACATCTACATTAAATTAATTAGTGAAACGTGAGTTAACATTCTAATGTGAATGATGATGATTTCTAATATTGTGTCTGGTTTCATCCATCAGATGTCTGTGATCTCACACTGGACCCAAACACAGTGAACAAACTCCTCTCTCTGTCTGAGGAGAACAGAAAGGTGACATGGAGGAGAGAGAAGCTGCCGTATCCTGATCACCCAGAGAGATTTGAGGTCTGTAGACAGGTGCTGTGTAGAGAGGGTCTGACTGGCCGCTGTTACTGGGAGGTAGAGTGGAGTGGGGAAGAGGCTGGTATAGGAGTGACATATAAAGGAATAAACAGGAGAGGAGGGGCTAAAGACTGTGTGATTGGGCACAATGACAAGTCCTGGAGTCTGATCTGCTATGACAACAGTTACATTGCCTGTCACAATAATAATCTCACTCCCATAGACGTCCACCCCGCCAGCTCCCACAGAGTAGGAGTGTATCTGGACTGGCCAGCCGGCACTCTGTCCTTCTATAGAGCCTCCTCTGACACACTGACCCACCTGATCACATTCACCTCCACATTCACTGAGCCCCTCTATCCAGGGTTTTGGGTGTGGTGGGATGGCGACTCAGTGTCTATTTGTCAGTGATACACACATACACACACACAGACTCAGAGACACACACACACACACACATTGGATGCAGACTCTGACACACACACTGGACGCATAGACATTGTCATGACGTTGGCCTCTTTGAGTATAGCAACCCCATCCCCCTCTCCCTGCCTCCCCTTGCCTCCTTCAACTAGGCTGCTGTGGTCAGAGGTCGTAAATTCCTGAGAAGACCTCATGTACACACAGTTATAGAGAGTAGTTTTTCATGGAGACAAAGGAAATCCTTCTACCTCACAGAACTTGAGGTACGAACAAATTTCATGTTCCGGAGAAAGTATAAAAGATCGGTGAAGAATCCAGCTACGAACTGGTCCGTTTGTCACAACTTGGGGTATTCAAACGTGTGTAGATCAGTCAATTCTTAAGTTAAAGACTTAAAGCTCAGGATTCTGTAAGTGGCTATCTCAATCAAGACATTTACTTATAGCTTCCTGTGCCAACCGGAAGTGCCTTTAATTGGGTCACACTGTCTGTTTTGAAGGGTTAAAAAAGTCACATATTTTTAAAACTTCATATGTGTGACTAGGTAACCCTCCTGAACTGTAAATCAGTCATTTCTCCCAACAGATGTCAAAGAAAAGCTCTCACACACACACACACAGCAAGGATGGAGTGAAAAAGTGCGGTGCTTAAAGACACAGAGAGCAGGCAATGTCATTACCATAATCTCTAGGCCGTGCCGAGTTCAACGAGATATCCCGCTTGACCGTAGCTCGCTCGGTCTAAGCGCAGCGACCATTAGAATAGTAGGCCCAAAATGAAGCCTGCCCCACAACGTCATTTGCTTTTGGGTGACAGTGAGAGAACCGTTAGGGTGAGAAGCACAATTCGTCCTCAGGTACGTTCCTAAGGTCCTCCCGATCCGTGCAACCCTAACCATGAACGTGTGGCATTAACCCTTAATAGTTAAAAGAAGGTGTTTACATCCAACATTTTGCATTGACTTCTCTCCCCATAGGAATACATTGCCTGCACTCCTAAATTCAACCTGAAGCCTATATGGGTTATGAATGCCGTATTAACCTGTCTTCGGTACCAGTCCATCAGGCCACTATGAGGTCTACCTGTGTTGATTCTAAGCTTCCTGGACCAACCGGTAGTGGTTAAAATCACCCTAAAAGTGTATATCCATACCCTGCCTGCAGTTTGATAGAAATAGTGCATTCAACCCTGTGTAAATCAGTCAGTTTTTATGGTAAAGACTTAAAACTCAGGATTCTGTAAAAGAATACCCCAATGAGGATATGTGTTGACGTATAGCTTCCTGTGCCAACCGGAAGTGCCATAATTGGTGTCTCAGGGGCTGTTTCGAAGGGTTAACAAAGTCAGATCTTTCCAAAACTTCATATGTGTGATTAGGCAACCCCTCTGAAATGTAAATCCATCATTTTTCCCATACAATTTCAAAGGAAAACTAAATCACACACACACAGCTTGGAAGGAGGGACACATTGGGGTGCGTAGAGACATACACTGCCTGCATTAGTTAACCTTGTTGGAACTTTTAAAGAACCGTCAGACCTAGAGTTCCGGAACTTTAGAATCCTGTTCTAGACCTCAGGTCGATAGTGCGTGGTGAGTTACGTGGCTCTAGAAGGTTCTCGGACCGAGAAACAGACTCGTACATTTGCAATGACTTCAATTCATTTTTGCATCACGAAAATGACGACATTTAGAAATGTCCCAGAGTCGCAAGACTAGGTGCATTGCGACCGTCTCGGCCCATATAGACGGACCCCAACGTTTGTCCGATAGCTCATTCAAGGACCCCATAGCAAGTTATGGAAAAAAGTGGATTTTCAGCACCAATTAGGGTCTTGCTCAAATGACCTATCAAGCCGAAACTTAGGATTCGGGGTCGCCTCAGCTAGGCCTACACATAACATCAGAAACGTAACTATGTGTTTTACGTTTTTTTTATGGTTTGAACCGAAGGCGTTGTGAATTTTGGGCCAGCTCTGAAGTATGTGATAGTTGGCTACTAAACGAGTTGGAAAAAGTGGGTTTGGTGTCAGTTTGTATCAGTTTGGTGTCAGAATGATATCTAATTGACTGATGGACGGTGACTTGCTGGTGACTCTTGTCCATTTGCAATATGTTTAAACAGTGAGGTACCATCACCAAAGTGACATTCTGAAATCAACCCTAACGAGCGATTGAGATGAACCAGAATCACTGCCCAGCCATCCCGAGTTCATCGGGCCAGTCAATTTCACATTCCTGCAGGATTTTTATAGCATGACAAATTCGTGATGGTAAATGCCCATTGAACCATATTGCAAATGCACAGTGACTTTGCAAAAGTGAGAAAACATAAACAAATGGACATGATGAAATCAACACGAGTGATGGAAAGGAACAACTATCACTGCCCGGCCATCCCGAATTCATCGGGCCAGTCAATTTTGCATTTCTGCAGGATTTTTGAGCATGCCAAATTCGTGATGGTAAATGCCCATTGAAACATATTGCAAATGCACGTGCATTTGCAATATGATTCTATAGTGAAAACAACATCACCAAATGGACATGATGAAATCAACACAACGAGTGATGGAAAGGAACAACTATCAATGCCCGGCCATTCCGAGTTCATCAGGCCAGTCAATTTTGCCTGACTGCAGGATTTTTGAGCATGTCAAATTTCTTATGCATTTTGGCCCCCAGAAAAGTGACTTTTGACTTCCTATGAAATCATATTGCAAATGGACAAATCATATTCCTTATGCACAAGTTTTAAAAAATTATGATAACAACATTTTACAAAAGTATTTTCATACAGCTCTTACACATGATTAATTGACATAAAATCGAAACAATTTTGAAAAACGGTCCAGAAAGCACTTTTTTACGAGCGTGATAAGTTTTTTTTTTAAAGTTCACATTTTCGACTTCCTATGAAATCATAATGCAAATGGACAAAACATATGCCTTATGCACAAGTAAAAAAAAACACAAAAAAAACATGATAATAAAATACGACTAAAGTATGTTGATACAGTTCTTATACGTGTGTAATCGACACAAAATTCGAAAGAATTTTTAAAAAACGGTCCAGAAAGCACTTTTTTAAGGGAGCGTGAAGATTTTTATAAAATTTTGCTACTTTTGACTTCCTATGAAATCATATTCCAAATTTAGAAAACATATGCCTTATGCACAAGTCAAAAAATAAATAAATAAATACAATTATGATAAAATTAGACAAAAGTATATTCATACATGTGTAATTGACCAAAAAAATCGAAAGAATTTCGAAAAACGGTCCAGAAAGCACTTTTTGGGGGGTGATAAGTTTTTGAAATTTTTTTTTGCTTTTGGATGTTGACTTGTGTTGCATTTGCAATATGAAAAACCACGGTGGAGTCCGCTCGCCACCTGTTGGATTTTTAAAGTGTTACAACTGGCATTTGCCATATGGCATTTGCAATCAACTTTACATGAAACGGCGCCGAATAGAGTGGTATTGGACACCGTGTATATGGTTTGTCCAGTGCCAATGACTTCCCATTCATTTTTGTCCATTTCAGGGGGGTATTCCCTAACATGTGTAAAGGATTAGCATTTTAATTGTGATAATTATCACTCTGTAGTGACTTCTCAGCTGACCCCCACTTCCCTTTTGTCCACCAGGGCTGCCGGTTCAGCCCACTAGGGCACATTCTCCTATCACTTCCCTTTTGTCCACCAAGCCGCCATGCCGGTTTAGCCCACTAGGGCACATTCTCATTTCATGGAACCATATTTACTGTTTGTTTATGCATTTCTGTGAATTACTTAGTTATTAATAAACAAATGATTTAAGACAATTGATGATTCATAGTCAATTGATGTATGGATGACTCATAGTGAGTTTGTGCAGATAACCAACAATTTACGACATTTGGAATGAGACTAACATGAGGTAAAGTAAATAATTCATTAATTCGAAGACTATTGATCAGATATGAAAATATCTGAAAGTTTATATTGGGAATTATAACTTTGTAATCTGAATACTTTCCTTGGTGCCCCGACTTCCTCGTTAATTACAGTTACATGATTATTCAGTTTAATAGCGTAATACTAATTACAGAGAATCTTTGATAAAAACTAAGTCTTCAATTTAATGATAGTAAAGACACGAAAACACACACACACACACAGGACAAACACACACACACACACACACACACAGGACAAACACACACACACACACACACACACACACACACAGGACACACAAACACACACAGGACACACAAACACACACTGGAGACATACACACTGGGCACTTACGTCCACACTTTACACATAAACACACACATACACACTAGACACACACATATACACACACAAACACTGGACACACACTTGTCTTCCTATAATTGTGAGGACCTTGACACAGGACCTTTATGAAATAATAGGCATGCAGGGCACCAGTCTAGTGAGGACCAGTGGTTGCTAAATCAGTTTCTGCATCTCAGGTTCTAGAACAGCTTCTGTCCCAGTTCTATCTGACTGATAAATCCATTTCTGGATCTCAGGTTCTAGAACATCTTCTATCCCAGTTCGATCTGCCTGTTAAATTAGTTTCTGGACCACAGGTTCTAGAACAGCTTCTATCCCAGTTCTATCTGCCTGTTAAATCAGTTTCTGGACCACAGGTTCTAGAACAGCTTCTATCCCAGTTCTATCTGCCTGTTAAATCAGTTTCTGGACCACAGGTTCTAGAACAGCTTCTATCCCAGCTCTATCTGCCTGTTAAATCAGTTTCTGGACCACAGGTTCTAGAACAGCTTCTATCCCAGTTCTATCTGCCTGTTAAATCAGTTTCTGTACCACAGGTTCTAGAACAGCTTCTATCCCAGCTCTATCTGCCTGTTAAATCAGTTTCTGGACCACAGGTTCTAGAACAGCTTCTATCCCAGCTCTATCTGCCTGTTAAATCAGTTTCTGAACCACAGGTTCTAGAACAGCTTCTATCCCAGTTCTATCTGCCTGTTAAATCAGTTTCTGGACCACAGGTTCTAGAACAGCTTCTATCCCAGCTCTATCTGCCTGTTAAATCAGTTTCTGGACCACAGGTTCTAGAACAGCTTCTATCCCAGTTCTATCTGCCTGTTAAATCAGTTTCTGGACCACAGGTTCTAGAACAGCTTCTATCCCAGTTATATCTGCCTGTTAAATCAGTTTCTGGACCACAGGTTCTAGAACAGCTTCTATCCCAGCTCTATCTGCCTGTTAAATCAGTTTCTGGACCACAGGTTCTAGAACAGCTTCTATCCCAGCTCTATCTGCCTGTTAAATCAGTTTCTGGACCACAGGTTCTAGAACAGCTTCTATCCCAGTTCTATCTGCCTGTTAAATCATCAACCTAAACTGTTTTCATCAGACTATTAGAACATGACTGAACCTTTTGGTTCCTTTTCTGATCTTTTACCATTTTTTATGATATATAATAATGTTTGTGTTTGTACCACAGGAGGTTGGTGGGACCTTAATTTGGGAGGACAGGCTTGTAATGGCTGGAGGGGAATAAGTGGAATGGTATCAAACACGTGGTTTCCATGTGTTCCATTTCATCCACTCTGTTCCAGACATTATTATGAGCCGTCCTCCCCTCAGCAGCCTCCTCTGGTATGTACTGTCCTATATGTGAGAGAGCTCCAACAAGGAATTACAATGTATGTATTACTTTTAATACCTGCAAATGGCAAATAAACTACTAGAACTCCTTATGAATGTCTGCAGCCAACTAGACTGTTGGCGTCTGACAGGAGGTGAAAATATTACAGGAATATTCTGCAAATGTTGATGAAGACGTCACTCAATCCACCCAAAACAACATGCAGTCTTTCCACAAGACTCCCATGAAGTTATAGTGTGACGTTATGAGTTGACGTTAAAGTAACATTCTCAGAACATACTGCACTTGTTTTATACTGTTTTAGATGGATCCTCTGTTTATCATCTTGTTTTATACTGTTTTAGATGGATCCTCTGTTTATCATCTTGTTTTATACTGTTTTAGATGGATCCTCTGTTTATCATCTTGTTTTATACTGTTTTAGATGGATCCTCTGTTTATCATCTTGTTTTATACTGTTTTAGATGGATCCTCTGTTTATCATCTTGTTTTATACTGTTTTAGATGGATCCTCTGTTTATCATCTTGTTTTATACTGTTTTAGATGGATCCTCTGTTTATCATCTTGTTTTATACTGTTTTAGATGGATCCTCTGTTTATCATCTTGTTTTATACTGTTTTAGATGGATCCTCTGTTTATCATCTTGTTTTATACTGTTTTAGATGTATCCTCTGTTTTTAGATGGATCCTCTGTTTATCATCTTGTTTTATACTGTTTTAGATGGATCCTCTGTTTATCATCTTGTTTTATACTGTTTTAGATGGATCCTCTGTTAAAACATTTAAACTCTTACAATAACACTGTTAAAATACCAATGTGATAATTTGTTGAGTGTTTTTTATGTTGAATAACAAATTGTACAATTATATATATATATGCTCCATAGTTGTACAAGTATACAAGGATATATTGTACTTTTCATAATTAAACATACTTGAAACAAGAAAAAGCATGTTACTTGTGAAAACAGTATGGTTATTGATTCTTCATTGCCTCTGCCAGTCGCAGGTTGATGTTTGTCATGAATCTTGACCTGGAGGCAGGTTGACGTTTGTCATGAATCATGACCTGGAGGCAGAACTGTGTGATTTCCTCTAGATATGCCAGCTACAAAGTCAAAATTGGCTGTGGAAAATAATGTTGTTTTATGGTCTTAATTTAAGGGATGGATTAGCAGTGTGGTTAGGATGGAGGTTAGGATTGAAATCTGATTTTATTACTTTGTGCCTGTGCCAACTAGTGACCACTTTGCTGAACTGCCTCCAGGGCAAGATTCATGACAATAAATACCAACCTGCCTCCCAGTCATCCTCTCCTTATCTTTACAAGGCTGCAGAACATGCAAGCTAGTGATGTGGGGGTTCTCTCATAACCCTCAGTCCCCAGGTGGGTAGATGGCAGGTTGAATAAAGAGAAGCTAGTGATGTGGGGGTTCTCTCATAACCCTCAGTCCCCAGGTGGGTAGATGACAGGTTGAATAAAGAGAAGCTAGTGATGTAGGGGTTCTCTCATAACCCTCAGTCCCCAGGTGGGTAGATGGCAGGTTGAATAAAGAGAAGCTAGTGATGTGGGGGTTCTCTCATAACCCTCAGTCCCCAGGTGGGTAGATGGCAGGTTGAATAAAGAGAAGCTAGTGATGTGGGAGTTCTCTCATAACCCTCAGTCCCCAGGTGGGTAGATGGCAGGTTGAATAAAGAGAAGCTAGTGATGTGGGGTTCTCTCATAACCCTCAGTCCCCAGGTGGGTAGATGGCAGGTTGAATAAAGATAAAACAATAGGCTATATAACAAAACCCATGAATGTATAAAACATTAAGGACACCTTTCTTTCCATGACAAACTGACCAGGTGAATCCAGGTGAAAGCTATGATTCCTTATTTGTCAATTGTAGATGAAAGGGAGAAAGGTTAACTTTTTATGGCTGCAGGGGCATTATTAAGTAGCTTGGATGAAAAGGTGCCCATTGTAAACGGCCAGCTCCTCAGTCTCAGTTGCTAATATATGCATATTATTATTATTGGATAGAAAACACTCTAAAGTTTCCAAAACTGTCAAAATATTGTCTGTGAGTATTGTCTGTGAATATAACAGAACTGATATTGCAGGAGAAAAACCCTGAGGAAAGTCAAAACAGGAAGTGGCTTCTATTTTGAAAACGCCATGTTCCATAGCCTCCCTTTGCTCCATTTAAAGGGATATCAACCAGATTCCTTTTCCTATCACTTCCCCAAGGTGTCAACAGTCTTTAGACATAGTTTCAGGCTTTTATTTTGAAAAATGAGCGAGAACGATAACATAGCGTCATTGTATGGCTGGGTGCCAGCAGCGTTTTGCTCGGCGCAACAGAGTTTGGGCAGCCATTGCCTTTCCCTCTCCTACTGAAAAAGACAGCTGCGGTTGATATATTATCGATTATATATTTTAAAAACAACCTGAGGATTTATTATAAAAAAACGTTTGACATGTTTCTGTGGACATTACGGAAACTATTTGGAATTTGTCTGCGTTGTCGTGACCGCTCTTTCCTGTGGATTTCTGAACAAAACGCGCCAAACAAATGGAGGTATTTTGGATATAAAAATAATCTTTATGGAACAAAAGGAACATTTGTTGTGTAACTGGGAGTCTCGTGAGTGCAAACATCTGAAGATCATCAAAGGTAAATTATTAATTTTTATTGCTTTTCTGATTGTCGTGACCATGCTACTTGATGCTAGGTGTTCATAATGTTTTGTAGAGCGATCGATAAACTTACACAAACGCTTGGATTGCTTTCGTTGTAAAGCATATTTTCAAAACCTGAGGTGGATTAACAAAAGACTAAACTGTGTTTTGCTATATTGCACTTGTGATTTCATGAATATAAATCTTTTTTTTGTAATATTATTTGAAGGTGGCGCTCTGCTATTCAGCGGTTGCTGATGACAATTATCCCGCTTAAGGAAGTTAGAAGAAAACAACATTTGTAGTAATTATGAAATATATGAATAACATTCCACCTGTGAGGCCACTAGAGGGCGATAATACTGCAGGACTACAACAGTTTCAGGCCACTAGAGGGCGATAATGCTGCAGGACTACAACAGTTTCAGGCCACTAGAGGGCGATAATGCTGCAGGACTACAACAGTTTCAGGCCACTAGAGGGAGATAATGCTACAGGACTACAACAGTTTCAGGCCACTAGAGGGTGATAATGCTGCAGGACTACAACAGGCCACTAGAGGGCGATAATGATAATGCTGCAGGACTACAACAGTCCACTAGAGATAATGCTGCAGGACTACAACATAATGCTGCAGGACTACAACAGTTTCAGGCCACTAGAGGGTGATAATGCTGCAGGACTACAACAGGCCACTAGAGGGCGATAATGCTGCAGGACTACAACAGTTTCAGGCCACTAGAGGGCGATAATGCTGCAGGACTACAACAGTTTCAGGCCACTAGAGGGCGATAATGCTGCAGGACTACAACAGTTTCAGGCCACTAGAGGGCGATAATGCTGCAGGACTACAACAGTTTCAGGCCACTAGAGGGCGATAATGCTGCATGACTACAACAGTTTCAGGCCACTAGAGGGTGACAATGCTGCGATAATGCTGCAGGACTACAACAGGCCACTAGAGGGTGATAATGCTGCAGGACTACAACAGTTTCAGGCCACTAGAGGGCGATAATGCTGCAGGGCTACAACCGTTTCAGGCCACTAGAGGGCGATAATGCTGCAGGACTACAACAGGCCACTAGAGGGCGATAATGCTGCAGGACTACAACAGTTTCAGTGCATCAGAAACACTTACATTGGTTTCCCATTCAAACATCCTCCAGACACCAGATCTCAGGTTAGACACACGTCTTGGGTTTCCATTCAAACATCCCCCAGACACCAGATCTCAGGTTAGATACACGTCTTGGTTCCATTCAAACATCCTCCAGACACCAGATCTCAGGTTAGATACACGTCTTGTCATGGTTTCATTAAACATCCCCCAGACACCAGATCTCAGGTTAGACACACGTCTTGGGTTTCCATTCAAACATCCCCCAGACACCAGATCTCAGGTTAGACACACGTCTTGGATTCCCATTCAAACATCCTCCAGACACCAGATCTCAGGTTAGACACACGTCTTGGTTCCATTCAAACATCCTCCAGACACCAGATCTCAGGTTAGACACACGTCTTGGTTTCATTAAACATCCTCCAGACACCAGATGTCAGGTTAGACACACGTCTTGTCATGGTTTCATCAAACATCCTCCAGACACCAGATCTCAGGTTAGACACACGTCTTGGTTCCATTCAAACATCCTCCAGACACCAGATCTCAGGTTAGACACACGTCTTGGATTTCCATTCAAACATCCTCCAGACACCAGATCTCAGTTTGTCTCCGAGCACTGAGCAGAGAGACTGGTGTGTTAAACAAACTGAAACCACTATTTCTACTCTCAGTTTGTCTCCGAGCACTGAGCAGAGAGACTGGTGTGTTAAACAAACTGAAACCACTATTTCTACTCTCAGTTTGTCTCCGAGCACTGAGCAGAGAGACTGGTGTGTTAAACAAACTGAAACCACTATTTCTACCCTCAGTTTGTCTCTGAGCACTGAGCAGAGAGACTGGTGTGTTAAACAAACTGAAACCACTATTTCTACTCTGTTTGTCTCCGAGCACTGAGCAGTTTGTCTATTTCTACCCTCAGTTTGTCTCCGAGCACTGAGCAGAGAGACTGGTGTGTTAAACAAACTGAAACCACTATTTCTACTCTCAGTTTGTCTCCGAGCACTGAGCAGAGAGACTGGTGTGTTAAACAAACTGAAACCACTATTTCTACTCTCAGTTTGTCTCCGAGCACTGAGCAGAGAGACTGGTGTGTTAAACAAACTGAAACCACTATTTCTACTCTCAGTTTGTCTCTGAGCACTGAGCAGAGAGACTGGTGTGTTAAACAAACTGAAACCACTATTTCTACTCTCAGTTTGTCTCTGAGCACTGAGCAGAGAGACTGATGTGTTAAACAAACTGAAACCACTATTTCTACTCTCAGTTTGTCTCAGCACTGAGCAGAGAGACTGGTGTGTTAAACAAACTGAAACCACTATTTCTACTCTCAGTTTGTCTCTGAGCACTGAGCAGAGAGACTGATGTGTTAAACAAACTGAAACCACTATTTCTACTCTCAGTTTGTCTTGCACTGAGCAGAGAGACCATGTGTTAAACAAACTGAAACCACTATTTCTACTCTCAGTTTGTCTCTGAGCACTGAGCAGAGAGACTGATGTGTTAAACAAATTGAAACCACTATTTCTACTCTCAGTTTGTCTCTGAGCACTGAGCAGAGAGACTGGTGTGTTAAACAAACTGAAACCACTATTTCTACTCTCAGTTTGTCTCTGAGCACTGAGCAGAGAGACTGATGTGTTAAACAAACTGAAACCACTATTTCTACTCTCAGTTTGTCTCTGAGCACTGAGCAGAGAGACTGATGTGTTAAACAAACTGAAACCACTATTTCTACTCTCAGTTTGTCTCTGAGCACTGAGCAGAGAGACTGGTGTGTTAAACAAACTGAAACCACTATTTCTACTCTCAGTTTGTCTCTGAGCACTGAGGAAACAGACAGAAACAGTCAAGTCTAATTTAACTAATGAACTTTAATTCTCAGGGCGCATAAAAACTGTAGTTATGATAATGGGTAGTTTGATGTCAGCACTGTTGGAGAGTCTGACTGCGTCCCAAGATGGCACCATGTGCCCCTACTAAGTGCACTATTTTTGACCAAGGCCATATAAGGTTCCAGTCTATAGTAGTACACTACATAGGGGATAGGGTGGCATTTGGGACACTTCTCTGTCTTTCTCTATGTTTAACGTTACCGGGCTTCTGAGATCATTACTATAGTCATACTCTAATATAGCTGGAGGAGAGGAGAGGAGAGGAGAGGACGAGAGGAGAGGAGAGGGAGAGGGGGAGAGGAGGAGAGGAGGGGGAGAGGAGAGGAGAGAGAGAGGAGAGGAGAGGAAAGGAGGGGGGGGAGAGGAGAGGAGAGGAGAGGAGGGGAGGGGAGAGGAGAGAGAGGAGAGGAGAGGAGAGGAGAGGAGAGGAGAGAAGAGAAGAGAAGAGGAGAGGAGAGGAGAGGAGAGGAGAGGAGAGGATGTGAGAGAGGGAGAAATGTTTGGCCAGCAAGGAGGCCAGCACTCTGATATCACACATTAGGTCACACAGACACACACACACACACACACACACACACACAGACTATCGCCGACAGACAGTGAGGAAGAGGAGGATGAAAAGGAAGGAAAGGAGGAGGGAGTAGGTTGCTTTGTTTTGACAGGAATTTTCTGAAGTGGCCAGATGGCCTTGGACAGGTGAACATTACCACTGAGATAAGGTGACCCTTGTGTGTGTGTGTGTGCGTGCGTGCGCGCGCGTGTGTGTGTGTGTGTGTGTGTGTGTGTGTGTCCATCTGA
>NW_027040467.1:327621-340121 GCF_034236695.1 Oncorhynchus nerka
CTCTCTCTCTCTCTCTCTCTCAATATGGAGGAGGAAGAGTTTCAATAATACAATGGATGACAGGAAGTGTTGATGTTATGTAGTTGAGTCATTTTAATAATGTAGTATAGTGATGAACTGCAGTGGTACACATTACACTATTGCTTCTCACATAGGCACTTCATTACACATTCATTACCAAATACATAAATGCTTATGTCACTTCTACTTCTCCTGCAAATCTAAAGACTATAAGAAACCAGCTCTAAGATCAGTGTTATAGATTAATCATTAGTTTCCTGTTAATATCATTGTTATAGATTAATCATTAACTTCCTGCTAAAATCATTGTTATAGATTAATCATTAGCTTCCTGCTAAAATCATTGTTATAGATTAATCATTAGCTTCCTGTTAATATCATTGCTACCTAGACATAGCCGGGTTAGCATGGCTGCCAGATAAATGTGATGTTGTTGAATTATGTCATAATGCTGGTCTCTACATGTACTGGTATCTCTCTATATATCTACATGTACTGGTCTCTCTCTATATATCTACATGTACTGGTCTCTCTCTATATATCTACATGTACTGGTCTCTCTATATATCTACATGTACTGGTCTCTCTATATATCTACATGTACTGGTCTCTCTCTCTATATCTACATGTACTGGTCTCTCTCTATATATCTACATGTACTGGTCTCTCTCTATATATCTACATGTACTGGTCTCTCTATATATCTACATGGTCTCTCTATATATCTACATGTACTGGTCTCTCTATATATCATGTACTGGTCTCTCTATATATCTACATGTACTGGTCTCTCTATATATCTACATGTACTGGTCTCTCTATATATCTACATGTACTGGTCTCTCTATATATCTACATGTACTGGTCTCTCTATATATCTACATGTACTGGTCTCACTCTATATATCTACATGTACTGGTCTCTCTATATATCTACATGTACTGGTCTCTCTATATATCTACATGTACTGGTCTCTCTATATATCTACATGTACTGGTCTCTCTATATATCTACATGTACTGGTCTCTCTATATATCTACATGTACTGGTCTCTCTCTCTATATCTACATGTACTGGTCTCTCTCTATATATCTACATGTACTGGTCTCTCTCTATATATCTACATGTACTGGTCTCTCTATATATCTACATGTACTGGTCTCTCTATATATCTACATGTACTGGTCTCTCTATATATCTACATGTACTGGTCTCTCTATATATCTACATGTACTGGTCTCTCTATATATCTACATGTACTGGTCTCTCTATATATCTACATGTACTGGTCTCTCTATATATCTACATGTACTGGTCTCTCTATATATCTACATGTACTGGTCTCACTCTATATATCTACATGTACTGGTCTCTCTATATATCTACATGTACTGGTCTCTCTATATATCTACATGTACTGGTCTCTCTATATATCTACATGTACTGGTCTCACTCTATATATCTACATGTACTGGTCTCTCTATATATCTACATGTACTGGTCTCTCTATATACAGCTACATGTACTGGTATCTCTATATATCTACATGTACTGGTCTCTCTATATATCTACATGTACTGGACTCACTCTATATATCTACATGTACTGGACTCTCTATATATCTACATGTACTGGTCTCTCTATCTATAGGGTATATCTATACGGTCATCCCTCCATCTCTCTCTATCTATAGGAGGGTAAGGTTGTCCCTCCTTCTCTCTCTATCTATAGGAGGGTAAGGTTGTCCCTCCATCTCTCTCTATCTATAGGAGGGCAAGGTTGTCCCTCCATCTCTCTCTATCTATAGGAGGGTAAGGTTGTCCCTCCATCTCTCTCTATCTATAGGAGGGTAAGGTTGTCCCTCCATCTCTCTATCTATAGGAGGGTAGGTTGTCCCTCCATCTCTCTCTATCTATAGGTAACTGAGCTAAACGACTACTCACTTCTGTCATCATGAAGTGCTGTGAGAGACTAGTCAAGGACCATATCACCTCCACCCTACCTGACACCCTAGACCCACTCCAATTTGCTTACCGCCCAAATAGGTCCACAGACGATGCACTCTCAACCATACTGCACACTGCCCTAACCCATCTGGACAAGAGGAATACCAACGTGAGAATGCTGTTCATCGACTACAGATCGGCATTTAACACCATAGTGCCCTCCAAGCTCGTCATCAAGCTCGAGACCCTGGGTCTCGACCCCGCCCTGTGCAACTGGGTACTGGACTTCCTGACGGGCCGCCCCCAGGTGGTGAGGGTAGGCAAAAACATCTCCACCCCGCTGATCCTCAACACTGGGGCCCCACAAGGGTGCGTTCTGAGCCCTCTCCTGTACTCCCTGTTCACCCACGATTGCGTGGCCACGCACGCCTCCAACTCAATCATCAAGTTTGCGGACGACACAACAGTGGTAGGCTTGATTACCAACAACGACGAGACGGCCTACAGGGAGGAGGTGAGGGCCCTCGGAGTGTGGTGTCAGGAAAATAACCTCACACTCAACGTCAACAAAACTAAGGAGATGATTGTGGACTTCAGGAAACAGCAGAGGGAACACCCCCCTATCCACATCGATGGAACAGTAGTGGAGAGGGTAGTAAGTTTTAAGTTCCTCGGCGTACACATCACAGACAAACTGAATTGGTTCACCCACACAGACAGCATCGTGAAGAAGGCGCAGCAGCGCCTCTTTAACCTCAGGAGGCTGAAGAAATTCGGCTTGTCACCAAAAGCACTCACAAACTTCTGCAGATGCACAATCGAGAGCATCCTGTCGGGCTGTATCACCGCCTGGTACGGCAACTGCTCCGCCCACAACCGTAAGGCTCTCCAGAGGGTAGTGAGGTCTGCACAACGCATCACCGGGGGAAAACTACCTGCCCTCCAGGACACCTACACCACCCGATGTTACAGGAAGGCCATAAAGATCATCAAGGACAACAACCACCCGAGCCACTGCCTGTTCACCCCGCTATCATCCAGAAGGCGAGGTCAGTACAGGTGCATCAAAGCTGGGACAGAGAGACTGAAAAACAGCTTCTATCTCAAGGCCATCAGACTGTTAAACAGCCACCACTAACATTGAGTGGCTGCTGCCAACACACTGACTCAACTCCAGACACTTTACTAATGGGAATTGATGGGAAATGATGTAAAATATATCACTAGCCACTTTAAACAATGCTACCTAATATAATGTTTACATACCCTACATTATTCATCTCATATGTATACGTATATACTGTACTCTATATCATCTACTGCATCATTATGTAATACATGTATCACTAGCCACTTTAACTATGCCACTTTGTTTACATACTCATCTCATATGTATATACTGCACTCAATACCATCTACTGTATCTTGCCTATGCCGCTCTGTACCATCACTCATTCATATATCTTTATGTACATATTCTTTATCCCCTTACACTTGTGTCTATAAGGAAGTAGTTTTGGAATTGTTAGCTAGATTACTTGTTGGTTATTACTGCATTGTCGGAACTAGAAGCACAAGCATTTCGCTACACTCGCACTAACATCTGCTAACCATGTGTATGTGACAAATACAATTTGATTTGATTTGATTTGATTTAGGAGGGTAAGGTAATCCCTCCATCTCTCTATCTATAGGAGGGTAAGGTAGTCTCTCCATCTCTCTATCTATAGGAGGGTAAGGTAATCCCTCCATCTCTCTATCTATAGGAGGGTAAGGTAGTCTCTCCATCTCTCTATCTATAGGAGGGTAAGGTAATGCCTCCATCTCTCTATCTATAGAAGGGTAAGGTAATCCCTCCATCTCTCTCTCTATAGGAGGGTAGGGTACTCTCTCCATCTTTCTCTCTATAGGAGGGTAAGGTAGTTGTTCCATCCCTCCATCTCTCTATCTATAGGAGGGTAAGGTAGTCCCTCCATCTCTATCTATCTATAGGAGGGTAGGTGGACTGGGGACAGCAAGGAGTCATCATGCCAGGTAGTCCTGAGGCATAGTCCTAGGGCTCAGGTCCTCCGAGAGAGAGAAAGAAAGAGAGAATTAGAGAGAGCATACTTAAATTCTCACAGGACACCGGATAGGACAGGAGAAGTACTCCAGATATAACAAACTGACCCCAGTCCCCCAACACATAAACTACTGCAGCATAAATACTGGAGGCTGAGACAGGAGGGGTCAAGAGACACTGTGGCCCCATCCGATGACACCCCACCCACTTTGCCAAAACACAGCCCCCACACCACTAGAGGGATATCTTCAACCACCAACTTACCATCCTGAGACAAGGCCGAGTATAGCACACAAAGATCTCCGCCACGGCACAACCCAAGGGGGGTGACAACCCAGACAGGAAGATCACATCAGTGACTCAACCCACTCAGGTGACTCACCCCTCCTATGGACAGCATGAAAGAGCACCAGTAAGCCAGTGACTTAACCCCTGTAATAGGGTTAGAGGCAGATAATCCCAGTGGAGAGAGGGGAACCGGCCAGGCAGAGACAGCAAGGGCGGTTCGTTGCTCCCTTTCCGTTCACCTTCCCACTCCTGGGCCAGACTACACTCAATCATATGACCCACTGAAGAGATGAGTCAGGCAGAGACAGCAAGACAAGACGAACTGGCCAAAGACAAACAGAGAACACAGGAATAAATACACTGGGGATAATGAGGAAGATGGGCGACACCTGGAGGGTGATGAAGACAAACACAAAGACAGCTGAAACAGATCAGGGTGTGACACTTTTTGCTGTTTCCTGAAGTCCACGATCAGCCCCTTTGTTTTGTGGACGTTGAGTGAGAGGTTATTTTCCTGGCATCACACACATGCCTGTAAAGCACAGGCCTGAGGCAAAGAGTGTGTCTTCTCCTCTCCTCCCCTCTCCTCTCCTCTCCTCTGTCAATCCTCAATTCTCTTCTCTCTCTAACCTTAAATCCTCTCCTCTCTCTCAAACCACAACCTGCTCCTCTTCTCTGACAATCCTCTCCTCTCTGAAACCTAAAACCTTTTCTGTCAAACCTCAGACCTCAAAACTCTTCTCTTCTCTTCTCTTCTCTTCTCCCCTCCCCTCCCCTCCTCTCTCTCTCCTTCTCTTCTCTTCTCTTCTCTTCTCTTCTCTTCTCTTCTCTTCTCTTCTCTTCTCTTCTCTTCTCTTCTCCTCTCCTCTCCTCTCCTCTCCTCTCCCTCTCTCTCTTCTCTTCTCTTCTCTCTCTCTTCTCTTCTCTTCTCTTCTCTTCTCCTCTCCTCTCTTCTCCTCTCCTCTCCTCTCCTCTCCTCCTCCTCCCCTCCCTCCCCCATCCCCTCCCCTCCTCCTCTCCTCTCCTCTCCTCTCCTCTCCTCTCCCTCCTCTCCTCTCCTCTCCTCTCCTCCCCCCTCCCCCTCCTCTCCTCTCCTCTCCTTTCCTTTCCTTTCCTCTCCTCTCCTCTCCTTTCCTCTCCTCCTCTCTCCCTCCTCCTCTCTCCTCCTCTCCTCTCCTCTCCTCTCCTCTACTCTCCTCTCCTCTCCTCTCCTAGTGTGGGTAACGGGACCATGTTTAATGTGATCCTTCCCTGTAAATGTTCAATGTAGCGACAGCAGTGTATTTATAGATCCACCCCTCCTCTAGCAGAGAGACTATAGTCTATAGATCCACCCCTCCTCTAGCAGAGAGACTATAGTATATAGATCCACCCCTCCTCTAGCAGAGAGACTATAGTCTATAGATCCACCCCTCCTCTAGCAGAGAGACTATAGTCTACAGATCCACCCCTCCTCTAGCAGAGAGACTATAGTCTATAGATCCACCCCTCCTCTAGGATCCACCCCTCCTCTAGGATCCACCCCTCCTCTAGCAGAGAGACTATAGTCTATAGATCCACCCCTCCTCTAGCAGAGAGACTATAGTCTATAGATACACCCCTCCTCTAGCAGAGAGACTATAGTCTATAGATCCACCCCTCCTCTAGCAGAGAGACTATAGTATATAGATACACCCCTCCTCTAGCAGAGAGACTATAGTCTACAGATCCACCCCTCCTCTAGCAGAGAGACTATAGTCTATAGATCCACCCCTCCTCCCTCCCCTATAGGATAGATCCCCTCCTCTAGCAGAGAGACTATAGTCTATAGATCCACCCCTCCTCTAGCAGAGAGACTATAGTCTAGAGATCCACCCCTCCTCTAGCAGAGAGACTATAGTCTATAGATCCACCCCTCCTCTAGCAGACAGACTATAGTCTATAGATCCACCCCTCCTCTAGCAGAGAGACTATAGTCTATAGATCCACCCCTCCTCTAGCAGACAGACTATAGTCTATAGATCCACCCCTCCTCTAGCAGAGAGACTATAGTCTATAGATCCACCCCTCCTCTAGCAGAGAGACTATAGTCTATAGATCCACCCCTCCTCTAGCAGAGAGACTATAGTCTATAGATCCACCCCTCCTCTAGCAGAGAGACTATAGTCTATAGATCCACCCCTCCTCTAGGATCCATCCCCTCCTCTAGCAGAGAGACTATAGTCTATAGATCCACCCCTCCTCTATAGATCCACCCCTCTGTTCTCTTTCTGTCGTCTCTCTAAAATACAGTAGAAACAGTCTATCGTCTCTACCAGTCTGTCTGTTCTCTTTCTGTCGTCTCTATAAAATACAGTAGAATACAGTCTATAGTCCCTCCTCTCCTATAGCAGAGGCCCTCTACCAGTCTGTCTGTTCTCTTTCTGTCGTCTCTATAAAATACAGTAGAATACAGTCTATAGTCCCTCCTCTCCTATAGCAGAGGCCCTCTACCAGTCTGTCTGTTCTCTTTCTGTCGTCTCTATAAAATACAGTAGAATACAGTCTATAGTCCCTCCTCTCCTATAGCAGAGGCCCTCTACCAGTCTGTCTGTTCTCTTTCTGTCGTCTCTATAACGATCAGTCAGTCACGCTACTCAATCAGTCAGTCACGCTACTAGCAGCAGCAGCAGTCTGCTGATCACTGAGCCTGATCACCCAAAGCCAATCAGATGGCACGTAACCAAGGGACACACATCGTGGCATATGACACACGAGTTAACAGAGTTTACAAACAACAATATCATGTTAATGCCAACATAGGGGAAAGGAGAGAACAGCAGTTGTCCACCGTTAGCTAGTCCACCGTCTACCGATTAGCAGCACAACTATTACACTCAACTGAACGACTTGATTAGTGTAGTGTTAGCTAGCTACATAGTTGTCTTTGCTGTCTTCGTACCCAAGATAATTGTGTAGTTTAGAGTGTGTAGTTTTATGTCGTCCTTAACATAGGAGACTCTGCTAGCTAGCCAACAGCTAGCCAACCTCTACCGAACAGAACTTCTGCACTCAACAATCCGGTCGCATTTCGATCGCTCCACAGGTAGTATCACATTTTTCATTTCATTTCATTACAGTACAACGGCTTGATTTGTTTGATCGTAGACAGCTAGCCAACGCTAGCCAGCTAGCCGTCTTTGTATCAAATATAATTGTGTAGTCTAGAGCGATTTCCTAGGTTAGCCAGCCAGCTATTGTCGTTCTTTTAACGCAACGTAACGTAATCAACACTGCTAGCTAGCCAGCTAGCCCCGAATAGCAGCACAGTAGAAACTATTACACTCAACGGAACGACTTGATTAGTGTAGTGTCAACAACCCAGCCAATGCCAACTAGCCTACTTAGTCAACAACGCAGCCTCTGCCAGCTAGCCTACTTCAGCAGTACTGTATCATTTTAATCATTTTAGTCAATAAGATTCTTGCTACGTAAGCTTAACTCTCTGAACACTCGTGACGTGTAGTCCACTTGTCATTCCAATCTCCTTTGCATTAGCGTAGCCTCTTGTGTAGCCTGTCAACTATGTGTCTGTCTATCCCTGTTCTCTCCTCTCTGCACAGACCATACAAACGCTCCACACCGCCTCCTCGCAGCCACCTAATCTGGTGGTCCCTCCTCGCAGAGAGACCCACGTGGAGTTCCAGGTCTCCGGTAGCCTCTGGAACTGCCGATCTGCGGCCAACAAGGCAGAGTTCATCTCCACCTATGTCTCCCTCCAGTCCCTCGACTTCTTGGCACTGACGGAAACATGGATCACCACAGACAACACTGCTACTCCTACTGCTCTCTCTTCGTCTGCCCACGTGTTCTCGCACACCCCGAGAGCTTCTGGTCAGCGGGGTGGTGGCACCGGGATCCTCATCTCTCCCAAGTGGTCATTCTCTCTTTCTCCCCTTACCCATCTGTCTATCGCCTCCTTTGAATTCCATGCTGTCACAGTTACCAGCCCTTTCAAGCTTAACATCCTTATCATTTATCGCCCTCCAGGTTCCCTCGGAGAGTTCATCAATGAGCTTGATGCCTTGATAAGCTCCTTTCCTGAGGACGGCTCACCTCTCACAGTTCTGGGCGACTTTAACCTCCCCACGCCTACCTTTGACTCATTCCTCTCTGCCTCCTTCTTTCCACTCCTCTCCTCTTTTGACCTCACCCTCTCACCTTCCCCCTACTCACAAGGCAGGAAATACGCTAGTATATAGACCTCATCTTTACTAGATGCTGTTCTTCCACTAACCTCGTTGCAACTCCCTCCAAGTCCACCCCTCCTAGCAGACCACTACCTTGTATCCTTTTCCCTCTCGCTCTCATCCAACACTTCCCACACTGCCCCTACTCGGATGGTATCGCGCTATAGATCCCAACCTTCGCTCTCTCTCCCCCGCTACTCTCTCCTCTTCCATCCTATCATCTCTTCCCTCTGCTCAAACCTTCTCCAACCTATCTCCTGATTCTGCCTCCTCAACCCTCCTCTCCTCCCTTTCTGCATCCTTTGACTCTCTATGTCCCCTATCCTCCAGGCCGGCTCGGTCCTCCCCTCCCGCTCCGTGGCTCGACGACTCATTGCGAGCTCACAGAACAGGGCTCCCGGGCAGCCGAGCGGAAATGGAGGAAAACCGCCTCCCTGCGGACCTGACATCCTTTCACTCCCTCCTCTCTACATTTTCCTCTTCTCTCTCTGCTGCTAAAGCCACTTTCTACCACTCTAAATTCCAAGCATCTGCCTCTAACCCTAGGAAGCTCTTTGCAACCTTCTCCTCCCTCCTGAATCCTCCTCCCCCTCCCCCTCCTCCCTCTCTGCAGATGACCTCCGTCAACCATTTTGAAAAGAAGGTCTACGACATCCGATCCTCGTTTGCTAAGTCAAACGACACCGCTGGTTCTGCTCACACTGCCCTACCCTGTGCTCTGACCTCTTTCTCCCCTCTCTCTCCAGATGAAATCTCGCGTCTTGTGACGGCCGGCCGCCCTACAACCTGCCCGCTTGACCCTATCCCCCTCCTCTCTTCTCCAGACCATTTCAGGAGACCTCCTCCCTTACCTCACCTCGCTCATCAACTCATCCCTGACCGCTGGAGAGACGTCCCTTCCGTCTTCAAGAGAGCGAGAGTTGCACCCCTTCTGAAAAAACCTACACTCGATCCCTCCGATGTCAACAACTACAGACCAGTATCCCTTCTTTCTTTTCTCTCCAAAACTCTTGAACGTGCCGTCCTTGGCCAGCTCTCCCGCTATCTCTCTCAGAATGACCTTCTTGATCCAAATCAGTCAGTCAGGTTTCAAGACTAGTCAACTGAGACTGCTCTTCTCTGTATCACGGAGGCGCTCCGCACTGCTAAAGCTAACTCTCTCTCCTCTGCTCTCATCCTTCTAGACCTATCGGCTGCCTTCGATACTGTGAACCATCAGATCCTCCTCTCCACCCTCTCCGAGTTGGGCATCTCCGGCGCGGCCCACGCTTGGATTGCGTCCTACCTGACAGGTCGCTCCTACCAGGTGGCGTGGCGAGAATCCGTCTCACACCACGTGCTCTCACCACTGGTGTCCCCCAGGGCTCTGTTCTAGGCCCTCTCCTATTCTCGCTATACACCAAGTCACTTGGCTCTGTCATAACCTCACATGGTCTCTCCTATCATTGCTATGCAGACGACACACAATTAATCTTCTCCTTTCCCCCTTCTGATGACCAGGTGGCGAATCGCATCTCTGCATGTCTGGCAGACATATCCGTGTGGATGACGGATCACCACCTCAAGCTGAACCTCGGCAAGACGGAGCTGCTCTTCCTCCCGGGAAGGACTGCCCGTTCCATGATCTCGCCATCACGGTTGACAACTCCATTGTGTCCTCCTCCCAGAGCGCTAAGAACCTTGGCGTGATCCTGGACAACACCCACCTCGTTCTCAACTAACATCAAGGCGGTGGCCCGTTCCTGTAGGTTCATGCTCTACAACATCCGCAGAGTAGACCCTGCCTCACACAGGAAGCGGCGCAGGTCCTAATCCAGGCACTTGTCATCTCCCGTCTGGATTACTGCAACTCGCTGTTGGCTGGGCTCCCTGCCTGTGCCATTAAACCCAGTACAACTCATCCAGAACGCCGCAGCCCGTCTGGTGTTCAACCTTCCCAAGTTCTCTCACGTCACCCCGCTCCTCCGCTCCCTCCACTGGCTTCCAGTTGAAGCTCGCATCCGTGGACAAGACCATGGTGCTTGCCTACGGAGCTGTGAGGGGAACGGCACCTCAGTACCTCCAGGCTCTGAAATCATCAGGCCCTACACCCAAACAAGGGCACTGCGTTCATCCACCTCTGGCCTGCTCGCCTCCCTACCACTGAGGAAGTACAGTTCCCGCTCAGCCCAGTCAAAACTGTTGCTGCTCTGGCCCCCAATGGTGGAACAAACTCCCTCATGACGCCAGGACAGCGGAGTCAATCACCACCTTCCGGAGACACCTGAAACCCCACCTCTTTAAGGAATACCTAGGATAGGATAAAGTAATCCCTCTCACCCCCTCCCCTGAAAAGATTTAGATGCACTACTGTTCCACTGGAGGTCATAAGGTGAATGCACCAATTTGTAAGTCGCTCTGGATAAGAGCGTCTGCTAAATGACTTAAATGTAATGTAAAATATAAAATACAGTAGAATACAGTCTATAGTCCCTCCTCTCCTATAGCAGAGGCCCTCTACCAGTCTGTCTGTTCTCTTTCTGTCGTCTCTATAAAATACAGTAGAATACAGTCTATCGTCTCTACCAGTCTCAGCTCAGCACCGCCACACTGCAAATAGAACCTTCACACTGCAAAACAGAACCTCCACACTGCAAAACAGAACCTTCTCACAATGCAAACAGCTTGCCATCTAGTGGACAGAACATATAATGACACCTAGAATCCAATTGAAATATTCATAAATATTTGATTGAAGCAATCATGATGTATAACATCACAGTGGAAACAGCATCTCCCACCTCATGATGTTAACATCACAGTGGAAACAGCATCTCCCACCTCGTGATGTTAACATCACAGTGGAAACAGCATCTCCCACCTCATGATGTTAACATCACAGTGGAAACAGCATCTCCCACCTCATGATGTTAACATCACAGTGGAAACAGCATCTCCCACCTCATGAGGCATCACAGTGGAAACAGCATCTCCCACCTCATGATGTTAACATCACAGTGGAAACAGCATCTCCCACCTCATGATGTTAACATCACAGTGGAAACATCATCTCCCACCTCATGATGTTAACATCACAGTGGAAACAGCATCTCCCACCTCATGATGCATCACAGTGGAAACAGCATCTCCCACCTCATGATGCATCACAGTGGAAACAGCATCTCCCACCTCATGATGTTAACATCACAGTGGAAACAGCATCTCCCACCTCATGATGCATCACAGTGGAAACAGCATCTCCCACCTCATGATGTTAACATCACAGTGGAAACAGCATCTCCCACCTCATGATGTTTAACATCACAGTGGAAACAGCATCTCCCACCTCATGATGTTAACATCACAGTGGAAACAGCATCTCCCACCTCATGATGTTAACATCACAGTGGAAACAGCATCTCCCACCTCATGATGTTAACATCACAGTGGAAACAGCATCTCCCACCTCATGATGTTAACATCACAGTGGAAACAGCATCTCCCACATCATGATGCATCACAGTGGAAACAGCATCTCCCACATCATGATGCATCACAGTGGAAACAGCATCTCCCACCTCATGATGCATCACAGTGGAAACAGCATCTCCCAACTCATGATGCATCACAGTGGAAACAGCATCTCCCACCTCATGATGTTTAACATCACAGTGGAAACAGCATCTCCCACCTCATGATGTTAACATCACAGTGGAAACAGCATCTCCCACCTCATGATGTTAACATCACAGTGGAAACAGCATCTCCCACCTCAGGATGTTAACATCACAGTGGAAACAGCATCTCCCACCTCATGATGTTAACATCACAGTGGAAACAGCATCTCCCACCTCATGATGCATCACAGTGGAAACAGCATCTCCCACCTCATGATGCATCACAGTGGAAACAGCATCTCCCACCTCATGATGCGTCACAGTGGAAACAGCATCTCCCACCTCATGATGTTAACATCACAGTGGAAACAGCATCTCC
>NW_027040467.1:345121-367621 GCF_034236695.1 Oncorhynchus nerka
CCCTACAGAAAATACAGTAACCTTCACACCTCTAGATGGCCGGGCGGTGGGTCAGCAGAGGGGGTCAGACTGCAGAAACCAGTCCAGTACCTTTGAATGAGTGGGGGGTTGGAGGACATTCACACCTCTAGATGGCCGGGCGGTGGGTCAGCAACTTGAATGTAGTTTCTTTAGAAGTTGGCTTCCCACAGGTCATGTTACTCCTTACCACTATTGAGGGTTTAAAAAAAAAATATTAATTATTTTATAACTTTATTTTATTTGATTTATTTATTTTATTTCATTTTATTTTATTTCATTGAACTAATTTAATTGTTTTTATTTATTGATTTTATTGATTTCATTTTATTTATTTCATTTTATTTTATTTTATTTATTATTTTATTTTTTAATTGTATTTAGTTTATTTTATTTTATTTATTTCATTTTATTTCATTTTATTTATTTCATTTTATTTTATTTTATTTATTATTTTATTTTTTAATTGTATTTAGTTTATTTCATTTTATTTATTTCATTTTATTTCATTTTATTTATTTTATTTTATTTCATTTTATTTTATTTATTTCATTTTATTTTATTTATTTCATTTTATTTTATTTTATTTTATTTATTTGACTTAGCAGGAAGTGGGCACTGTATCAATACATCAAATACACATAAAAAAATCACTATAATGAAATACGTGGATCAATGTATAGACTATACTAATGTATTGTATATCCCAGGTCTGTATATTACATATACATAGAAATCGAAGACAACATATCTTAAATTAATACACAACCATTTAAACAATTGGATTAGCACGAAAAGCAGAACACGTATTTTACTTACTGATCTTAAAAAGTACGTTACAGTCTCCTTCCAATCTTTCTCACGCGTGTACAGGACTCCTCGTGTCCCTCTCCCCGGTCAATTTCAGCAATAATCTCATCCAAATCAATATACTTGGAATTCGATGTAGCTTCTCCAGTGTTAGTTGTCATGTTGTGCTTTTTGAATTTGCTGAACATTTTGTAGAACTGATCTAGCTATGAGTAATAAAACATCCTCTACGTTCTGTAGAACTGATCTAGCTATGACCTCCTCTACGTTCTGTAGAACTGATCTAGCTATGACCTCCTCTACGTTCTGTAGAACTGATCTAGCTATGACCTCCTCTACGCTCTGTAGAACTGATCTAGCTATGACCTCCTCTACGTTCTGTAGAACTGATCTAGCTATGACCTCCTCTACGCTCTGTAGAACTGATCTAGCTATGACCTCCTCTACGTTCTGTAGAACTGATCTAGCTATGACCTCCTCTACGCTCTGTAGAACTGATCTAGCTATGACCTCCTCTACGTTCTGTTGAACTGATCTAGCTATGCGTAATACAACATCCTCTACGTTCTGTAGAACTGATCTAGCTATGACCTCCTCTACGTTCTGTAGAACTGATCTAGCTATGACCTCCTCTACATTCTGTAGAACTGATCTAGCTATGACCTCCTCTTCGTTCTGTAGAACTGATCTAGCTATGACCTCCTCTACGTTCTGTAGAACTGATCTAGCTATGCATAATACAACATCCTCTTCGTTCTGTAGAACTGATCTAGCTATGAGTAATACAACCTCCTCTACGTTCTGTAGAACTGATCTAGCTATGACTTCCTCTTCGTTCTGTAGAACTGATCTAGCTATGACATCCTCTACGTTCTGTAGAACTGATCTAGCTATGACCTCCTCTACGTTCTGTAGAACTGATCTAGCTATGACCTCCTCTACGTTCTGTAGAACTGATCTAGCTATGACCTCCTCTTCGTTCTGTAGAACTGATCTAGCTATGACCTCCTCTACGTTCTGTAGAACTGATCTAGCTATGACCTCCTCTACGTTCTGTAGAACTGATCTAGCTATGACCTCCTCTACGTTTTGTAGAACTGATCTAGCTATGACCTCCTCTACGTTCTGTAGAACTGATCTAGCTATGACCTCCTCTACGTTCTGTAGAACTGATCTAGCTATGACCTCCTCTACGTTCTGTAGAACTGATCTAGCTATGTCCTCCTCTACGTTCTGTAGAACTGATCTAGCTATGACCTCCTCTACGCTCTGTAGAACTGATCTAGCTATGACCTCCTCTACGTTCTGTAGAACTGATCTAGCTATGACCTCCTCTACGCTCTGTAGAACTGATCTAGCTATGACCTCCTCTACGTTCTGTAGAACTGATCTAGCTATGACCTCCTCTACGCTCTGTAGAACTGATCTAGCTATGACCTCCTCTACGTTCTGTTGAACTGATCTAGCTATGCGTAATACAACATCCTCTACGTTCTGTAGAACTGATCTAGCTATGACCTCCTCTACGTTCTGTAGAACTGATCTAGCTATGACCTCCTCTACATTCTGTAGAACTGATCTAGCTATGACCTCCTCTTCGTTCTGTAGAACTGATCTAGCTATGACCTCCTCTACGTTCTGTAGAACTGATCTAGCTATGCATAATACAACATCCTCTTCGTTCTGTAGAACTGATCTAGCTATGAGTAATACAACCTCCTCTACGTTCTGTAGAACTGATCTAGCTATGACTTCCTCTTCGTTCTGTAGAACTGATCTAGCTATGACATCCTCTACGTTCTGTAGAACTGATCTAGCTATGACCTCCTCTACGTTCTGTAGAACTGATCTAGCTATGACCTCCTCTACGTTCTGTAGAACTGATCTAGCTATGACCTCCTCTTCGTTCTGTAGAACTGATCTAGCTATGACCTCCTCTACGTTCTGTAGAACTGATCTAGCTATGACCTCCTCTACGTTCTGTAGAACTGATCTAGCTATGACCTCCTCTACGTTTTGTAGAACTGATCTAGCTATGACCTCCTCTACGTTCTGTAGAACTGATCTAGCTATGACCTCCTCTACGTTCTGTAGAACTGATCTAGCTATGACCTCCTCTACGTTCTGTAGAACTGATCTAGCTATGTCCTCCTCTACGTTCTGTAGAACTGATCTAGCTATGACCTCCTCTACGTTCTCTAGAACTGATCTAGCTATGACCTCCTCTACGTTCTGTAGAACTGATCTAGCTATGACCTCCTCTACGTTCTGTAGAACTGATCTAGCTATGAGTAATACAACCTCCTCTACGTTCTGTAGAACTGATCTAGCTATGCGTAATACAACATCCTCTTCGTTCTGTTGAAGTGAACACAGCCCGTCTCATTAACTAGCTATGTTTCAAAACGATAGGTGGTCATAGTTACAGCTAGCTATGTTTCAAAACGGTAGGTGGTCATAGTTACTGCTAGCTATGTTTGAAAACGATAGGTGGTCATAGTTACAGCTAGTTATGTTTCAAAACGATAGGTGGTCATAGTTACAGCTAGCTATGTTTCAAAACGATAGGTGGTCATAGTTACAGCTAGCTATGTTTCAAAACGATAGGTGGTCATAGTTACAGCTAGTTATGTTTCAAAACGATAGGTGGTCATAGTTACAGCTAGCTATGTTTCAAAACGATAGGTGGTCATAGTTACAGCTAGCTATGTTTCAAAACGATAGGTGGTCATAGTTACTGTAATAGCTACTGTAAAATTGACGCAGGAAGTCTGGAACCAACAGGAACCTGAACAGGGTCTACATATAATTACCTTGCACCTCTGCACATAGACTAGGTACTGGTACCCCGTGTATATAACTAAGTTATCATTACTCAGTACTGGTCTGTGTATATAACCAAGTTATCATTACTCAGTACTGGTCTGTGTATATAACCTAGTTATCATTACTCAGTACTGGTACCCTGTGTATATAACCAAGTTATCATTAACTCAGGACTGGTACCCTGTGTATATAACCTAGTTATCATTAACTCAGGACTGGTACCCTGTGTATATAACCTAGTTATCATTAACTCAGGACTGGTACCCTGTGTATATAACCTAGTTATAGTGACTCAGTAATGGTACCCTGTGTATATAGCCTAGTTATCGTTACTCAGTACTGGTACCCTGTGTATATAACCTAGTTATCATTAACTCAGGACTGGTACCCTGTGTATATAACCTAGTTATCATTACTCAGTACTGGTACCCTGTGTATATAACCTAGTCATCGTTACTCAGTACTGGTACCCTGTGTATATAACCTAGTTATCACTGTTTGTCTACACCTGTTGCTTACGAAAGCATGTGACAAATAACAATTGATTACCCCCCACACACACACACACACACAGAGAAGGAGCATAGATTGAATTAAATTGTGTTAGAACAGGGGACTGAAACTGGCAGATTGAAATATACCAGGCATCCTGAGGCTGTAATCTGTGTGTGTTGGATCTGAAGTTGGTCATTTTCTGGCCCATCGTCATTTCATGCCAATTTGGCGTGATTTCTGCTGGGGCTTGAGGGAGGGAGGCAGGGAGGGGGAAGGGAGGAGGGGGAGGTGGGGGAGGGAGGGAGGCAGGGAGGGGGAAGGGATGAGGGGGGAAGGGGGAGGTGGGGGAGATGGGGGAGGGAGGGAGGCAGGGAGGGGAAGGGAGGAGGGGGAGGTGGGGGAGATGGGGGGGAGGGAGGGAGGCAGGGAGGGGGAAGGGAGGAGGGGGAGGTGGGGGAGATGGGGGGGAGGGAGGGAGGGAGGCAGGGAGGGGGAAGGGAGGAGGGGGAGGTGGGGGAGATGGGGGGGGAGGGAGGGAGGCAGGGAGGGGGAAGGGAGGGAGGGAGGGAGGGGGAAGGGAGGGGGAAGGGAGGAGGGGGAGGTGGGGGAGATGGGGGGGAGGGAGGGAGGCAGGGAGGGGGAAGGGAGGAGGGGGAAGGGGGAGATGGGGGGGAGGGAGGGAGGCAGGGAGGGGGAAGGGAGGAGGGGGAGGTGGGGGAGATGGGGGGAGGGAGGGAGGCAGGGAGGGGGAAGGGAGGAGGGGGAGGTGGGGGAGATGGGGGGGGGGAGGGAGGAAGGGAGGGGGAAGGGAGGTGGGGGAGATGGGGGGAGGGAGGGAGGCAGGGAGGGGGAGGGAGGAGGGGGGGAGGTGGGGGAGATGGGGGGGGAGGGAGGAGGGAGGGAGGAGGGAGGGAGGGAGGGAGGGAGGGAGGGAGGGAGGGAGGGAGGGAGGGAGGGGGAAGGGAGGAGGGGGGAGGTGGGGGAGATGGGGGGAGGGAGGGAGGCAGGGAGGGGGAAGGGATGAGGGGGAAGGGGGAGGTGGGGGAGATGGGGGGAGGGAGGGAGGGAGGGAGTGTCTTAGATCAGTATAAATCCTGGAGGAGGGAGGGAGTGTTTGTCTTAGATCAGTATAAATCCTAGGGGGGAGTGTTTGTCTTAGATCAGTATTAATCCTGGAGGAGGGAGTGTCTTAGATCAGTATAAATCCTGGAGGAGGGAGGGAGGGAGTGTCTTAGATCAGTATAAATCCTGGAGGAGGGAGGGAGGGTCTTAGATCAGTATAAATCCTGGAGGAGGGAGGGAGGGAGGGTCTTAGATCAGTATAAATCCTGGAGGAGGGAGGGAGTGTCTTAGATCAGTATAAATCCTGGAGGAGAGAGGGAGGGAGTGTCTTAGATCAGTATAAATCCTGGAGGAGAGAGGGAGGGAGTGTCTTAGATCAGTATAAATCCTGGAGGAGGGAGGGAGGGAGTGTCTTAGATCAGTATAAATCCTGGAGGAGGGAGGGAGTGTCTTAGATCAGTATAAATCCTGGAGGAGGGAGGGAGTGTCTTAGATCAGTATAAATCCTGGAGGAGGGAGTGTTTGTCTTAGATCAGTATAAATCCTGGAGGAGGGAGGGAGTGTCTTAGATCAGTATAAATCCTGGAGGAGGGAGGGAGTGTCTTAGATCAGTATAAATCCTGGAGGAGGGAGGGAGTGTCTTAGATCAGTATAAATCCTGGAGGAGGGAGTGTCTTAGATCAGTATAAATCCTGGGGGAGGGAGTGTCTTAGATCAGTATAAATCCTAGAGGAGGGAGTGTTTGTCTTAGATCAGTATAAATCCTGGAGGAGGGAGTGTCTTAGATCAGTATAAATCCAGGAGGAGGGAGTGTTTGTCAAGGGCAGAACAACATACCTTTACCTCGGGGATTCAATCTAACAACCTACTGGTTATTGGCCCAACACTTAACCACTAGGCTACCTGCCGCCCCTACACTCTAACTACTAGGCTACCTGCCGCCCCTACACTCTAACCACTAGGCTACCTGCCGCCCCTACACTCTAACCACTAGGCTACCTGCCGCCCCTACACTCTAACCACTAGGCTACCTGCCGCCCCAGGTGGAGGGTAATTGTTTTATAATGGCGACTGCTTGCTATTTGCAGAGGTACAGACAGTGTGTAGTTGTGTTGTCTGTAGTTGTGTTGTGTGTGTTGTGTTGTGTGTGTTGTGTTGTGTGAGTTGTGTTGTGTGTAGTTGTGTTGTGTGTGTGTGTTGTGTTGTGTGTAGTTGTGTTGTGTGTGTTGTGTTTTGTGTAGTTGTGTGTGTTGTGTGTGTGTAGTTGTTTTGTGTGTGTTGTGTTGTGTGTAGTTGTGTAGTGTGTAGTTGTGTTGTGTGTAGTTGTGTTGTTTGTGTTGTGTTGTGTGTAGTTGTGTTGTGTGTAGTTGTGTTGTGTGTGTTGTGTTGTGTGTAGTTGTGTTGTGTGTGTGTTACGTGATGTCATAGGGAGAGTGACGCAGCCCAGAGACAGAATGGTTCATGGCCAGGATAATACTTCACCTCACTGTCACACACACACACACACACACACACACACACACACACACACACACACACACACACACACACACACACACACACACACACCTTCTGAAAGCTCTAACTGGAAAACCCACCTGTATCTTCAGCTTGGACCACCTGATTGGGGAGAAAAGTGGCCCCTGCAGTCAACAACATCTCTCCTTTCATCTTTCTTTCTCTGACCCTCCTCTCTCTCTCCTCCCTCTCTCTCTCTCTCTCTCTCTCTCTCTCTCTCTCTGCACTCTCTCTCTCTCTCCCTCTCTCTTTCTCTCCTTCCATCTCTCTCTCTCCCTCTCTCCCTCTCTCTCTCTCTGTCTCTCTCGCTCTCTCTCTCTCCCTCTCTCCCTCTCTCTCCCTGTCTCTCTCTCTCTCTAATCTCTCCCCTCCCTCTCTCTCTCTCTCTCTCTCTCTCCCTCTCTCTTTCTCTCCTTATCTCTCTCTCTCTCTCTCTCTGTCTCTCTCTCTCTCTCTCTCTTTCTCTCTTTCTCTCTCTCGCTCCCTCTCTCTTTATCTCCCTCTCTCCCTCTCTCTCCCTGTCTCTCTCTCTCTCTAATCTCTCTCCCCTCTCTCTCTCCCTCTCTCTTTCTCTCCTTATCTCTCTCTCTCTCTCTCTCTCTTTCTCTCTCCCCCCCCATCAATTTGCTTTATTGGTATGACGTAACACTGTACACAACAATAACCAAGTGTCAAAATAACGAACACATTGAACAATAAGCATACAGTAGAGGACATGTGCATGTTGATTGGTCTGTCAGACACGGTCCCTCATCTTATGTCAGGCAGCAATGTAGTGCGCTGCCAACCCACAGCTCTCTGCGTCCTCCCCTAACAGGATGGGTAGCCTGTCCTCATCAGAGAGGTCTTCAATGTAGTGCGCTGCCAACCATTACATTTACATTTAAGTCATTTAGCAGACGCTCTTATCCAGAGCGACTTACAAATTGGTGCGTTCACCTTAAGACATCCAGTGGAACAGCCACTTTACAATAGTGCATCTAAGTCTTTTAAGGGGGGTGAGAAGGATTACTTTATCCTATCCTAGGTATTCCTGAAAGAGGTGGGGTTTCAGGTGTCTCCGGAAGGTGGTGATTGACTCCGCTGTCCTGGCGTCGTGAGGGAGTTTGTTCCACCATTGGGGGGCCAGAGCAGCGAACAGTTTTGACTGGGCTGCGCGGGAACTGTACTTCCTCAGTGGTAGGGAGGCGAGCAGGCTAGAGGTGGATGAACGCAGTGCCCTTGTTTGGGTGTAGGGCCTGATCAGAGCCTGGAGGTACTAAGGTGCCGTTCCCCTCACAGCTCCGTAGGCAAGCACCATGGTCCAACCCACAGCTCTATGCGTCCTCCCTAACAGGATGGGTAGCCTGTCCTCATCAGAGAGGTCTTTGAAATGACACTAATTGTTTTATATTTTTGACATTTTGTCAGGAAATGCAGCTCCGTCTCAGGTTCTGCTGTGGTGCAGTGGATTCAAGCCTTTCCTCTACAGGGAGCCAGTTTTTCCTGTGTCTGCCCTTCTCAATGGCAAGGCTGTGCTCACTGAGCCTGTACTTTGTCAAGGTTTTTCTAAGGTTTTCATCAGTAACCATGGTCAAATAGTTATCCACAGTGTACTGTCCATTTAGGGCCAGGTAGCACTGCATTTTGCTTTGTGCTTGCATTTCCCAATAAGTAATGCAGTTTTATTTTGGCCGTGTTGTAATTTGTTTTATTCTGATTAATTGGATGTTCTGGTCCTGAGGCTTCAGTGTGTTAGTAGAACAGGTTAGTGAACTCAGCCCCAGGACCAGCTGGATGAGGGGACTCTTTTCTTTGCTCAGCTCTTGGCATTGCAGGACTTGGTAATGATATGAGAGGGGGGTCACTGTATTATAGATGTTTATAAAACTTAAATTGTTATTTTTTTCCCCCATTTTTATTATTAGTGGATATTGTCCTAATTCTGCCCTGCTTGCATTGTTTGTAGTTTTCCTCTGGACATGTAGGAGACTTACAGAACTCTGCATGCAGGGTTTCAATGGGGTGTTTCCATTGGGTGAAATCTTGTTTTGCAAGTCTCCCTCCCTCCCTCCCCCTCTCCCCCTCCCTCCCTCCCTCCCTCCCTCCCTCCCTCCATGCCTCCCTCCCTCCCCCCTCTCTCCCCTCCCCTCCCTCCCTCCCTCCCTCCATGCCTCCCTCCCTCCCCCTCTCTCTCCCCTCCCTCCCTCTCTCCCTCCCTCGCTCCCTCCCTCCCCTCCTCCCTCTCCCTCTCCCTCTCCCTCTCCTTCTCCCTCTCCCTCTCCCTCCATGCCTCCCTCCCTCCCCCTCCCTCTCCCTCCCTCCCTCTCACCCTCGCTCCCTCCCTCCCTGTTGAATCAATTACTGGAATGTGCAGACCTGCAGTTTTCAGTAAGTGTAGTTTTACACTGTGTCTCTACATTAGAAGTATATACACCGGTCTGCAGTCCAGAGGACCAGTTAGAGGGGAGGACAGAGACGTGTGTGTGTGTGTGTGTGTGTGTGTGACTGTGTGTGACTGTGTGTGTGACTGTGTGTGACTGTGTGTGTGTGTGTGTGTGTGTGTGTGTGTGTGTGTGTGTGTGTGTGTGTGTGTGTGTGTGTGTGTGTGTGTGTGTGTGTGTGTGTGTGTGTGTGACTGGTTGTTTGTAAGTCTATGTGGTTAAATCATGGCCTCCTTCTTGGTCGCGGGATAAAAATGCTGTCGTTGCTGTTTCCAAACAACAGAGGAAACAGAGGGTGAATAACTTTATAGAAGGAGGAGAGCGGGTCAATTACTCCATCCCTCCCTCCTGCCCTCCTGCCACCCTCCCCTCCTGCCCCCTCCCCTCCTGCCCTCCTCCCCTCCTGCCCCCTCCCCTCCTGCCACCCTCCCCTCCTGCCCTCCTGCCCTCCTCCCCTCCTGCCACCCTCCATCTCCCTGCCCTCCCCTCTCATCTCATGTCCCAGCAGGTAGGAGCTAGCCTCCGCTAACGCTAGCTAATCAAATTCTAATCAAGCCGCTGCCGGACAACACACGACAACACACACACACACACACACACACACACACACACACACACACACACACACACACACACACACCGGTAAGGACCAAGACAGACCATTAACATCACAGAAGGGCCAAGGCAGCAGAACCATGTATTTGAGGTTGGAATAAGAATGAGGTCACCCCCCTGGAATATATGAATGGTTCGTCTCAGAGGGGGGAAACAGGAACAGGCAGGTCCAGGGAGAGAGCATTAACAGAGTACATGGGGGGGAGAGATTGTGAAAGACAATATCCCACATAATGAGTGGTATGATATTAATGTTGAGTCCAGCTTCTCTCCAGGTGACTGGGTAATATAACTGGGAACTGCTGAGATGCTGAGGGTTGTGTTCTTGAAGGGCTAGACTAATAAAGCAACTATGACTCAACTCAACTGACTAATAAAGCAACTATGACTCAACTCAACTGACTAAACTCGATTGGACTTGACTAAGTTAGACTGTACTAAAATGGACTGTACTAAATTGGACTGTACTAAATTGGACTGTACTAAATTGCACTTGACTAAATTGGACTCGACTAAATTGGACTGTACTAAATTGGACATGACTAAATTGGAATGTACTAAAATGGACTATACTAAAATAGACTGTACTAATATAGACTGTACTAATATAGACTATACTAATATAGACTGTACTAAAATGGACTGCACTAAAATAGACTATACTAAAATGGACTGCACTAATATAGACTCTCCTTCATAACTGGCCACTAGGGGCAACAGTGAGGGCTGTTGCCATCCAGTAGTCTTGTGACTTGCTATGGCACTGTGGACGGGGATGGTGGATGGGAGTAAGCCGTCAACTCCTGCTCCCGAGGCTCGCCGGCTCAATCCCAGGGCACTCATTTAAACAATATGTTTTTGAAGCCTTAACTCAACCAATGGGAATGAATGTCTAAACTGAACTATCAAAACATGTGTGTTTTTTAACCCCCCCGACAAACACTGGGTTCTGGTGTAAATGTAGACATCGTGTGAGATCCTATTGGTCTGTGTGTAGTTATATCCTATTGGTCTGTGTGTAGTTATATCCTATTGGTCTGTGTGAAGTTATATCCTATTGGTCTGTGTTTAGTTATATCCTATTGGTCTGTGTTTAGTTATATCCTATTGGTCTGTGTTTAGTTATATCCTATTGGTCTGTGTGTAGTGTTTAGTTATATCCTATTGGTCTGTGTTTAGTGTTTAGTTATATCCTATTGGTCTGTGTGTAGTGTTTAGTTATATCCTATTGGTCTGTGTGTAGTGTTTAGTTATATCCTATTGGTCTGTGTTTAGTGTTTAGTTATATCCTATTGGTCTGTGTGTAGTGTTTAGTTGTATCCTATTGGTCTGTGTTTAGTTATATCCTATTGGTCTGTGTGTAGTTATATCCTATTGGTCTGTGTGTAGTTATATCCTATTGGTCTGTGTGTAGTGTTTAGTTATATCCTATTGGTCTGTGTGTAGTGTTTATATCCTATTGGTCTGTGTGTAGTGTTGTTATATCCTATTGGTCTGTGTGTTTAGTTATGTGTAGTGTTTAGTTATATCCTATTGGTCTGTTGTTTAGTTATATCCTATTGGTCTGTGTGTGTTTAGTTATATCCTATTGGTCTGTGTTTAGTTATATCCTATTGGTCTGTGTTTAGTTATATCCTATTGGTCTGTGTTTAGTTATATCCTATTGGTCTGTGTGTAGTGTGTAGTTATATCCTATTGGTCTGTGTTTAGTTATATCCTATTGGTCTGTGTTTAGTTATATCCTATTGGTCTGTGTTTAGTTATATCCTATTGGTCTGTGTTTAGTTATATCCTATTGGTCTGTGTGTAGTGTTTAGTTATATCCTATTGGTCTGTGTGTAGTTATATCCTATTGGTCTGTGTTTAGTTATATCCTATTGGTCTGTGTGTAGTTATATCATATGTGTCTGTGTGTAGTTATATCCTATTGGTCTGTGTGTGGTTATATCCTATTGGTCTGTGTGTAGTTATATCCTATTGGTCTGTGTGTAGTGTTTAGTTATATCATATTGGTTTGTGTTTAGTTATATCCTATTGGTCTGTGTGTTGTGTGTATTGATAAGCTATTGGTCTGTGTGTAGTGTGTATTTATATTCTATTGGTCTGTGTTTAGTTATATCCTATTGGTCTGTGTGTAGTGTTTAGTTATATCCTATTGGTCTGTGTGTAGTGTGTATTTATATTCTATTGGTCTGTGTGTAGTGTGTATTGATAAGCTATAGGTCTGTGTGTATTGATAAGCTATTGGTCTGTGTGTTGTGTGTATTTTTTATTTTAATTTTTTTATTTCACCTTTATTTAACCAGGTAGGGTAGTTGAGAACAAGTTCTCATTTGCAACTGCGACCTGGCCAAGATAAAGCATAGCAGTGTGAACAGACAACACAGAGTTACACATGGAGTAAACAATAAACAATTCAATAACACAGTAGAAAAAAAAATGGGCAGTCTATATACAATGTGTGCAAAAGGCATGAGGAGGTAGGCAAATAATACAATTTTGCAGATTAACACTGGAGTGATAAATGAACAGATGGTCATGTACAGGTAGAGATATTGGTGTGCAAAAGAGCAGAAAAGTAAATAAAAAAATATATTAAAAAAACAGTATAAAAACAGTATGGGAATGAGGTAGGTGAAAATGGGTGGGCTATTTACCAATAGACTATGTACAGCTGCAGCGATCGGTTAGCTGCTCGGATAGCTGATGTTTGAAGTTGGTGAGGGAGATAAAAGTCTCCAACTTCAGCGATTTTTGCAGTTCGTTCCAGTCACAGGCAGCAGAGTACTGGAACGAAAGGCGGCCAAATGAGGTGTTGGCTTTAGGGATGATCAGTGAGATACACCTGCTGGAGCGCGTGCTACGGATGGGTGTTGCCATCGTGACCAGTGAACTGAGATAAGGCGGAGCTTTACCTAGCATGGACTTGTAGATGACCTGGAGCCAGTGGGTCTGGCGACGAATATGTAGCGAGGGCCAGCCGACTAGAGCATACAAGTCGCAGTGGTGGGTGGTATAAGGTGATTTGGTGACAAAACGGATGGCACTGTGATAGACTGCATCCAGTTTGCAGTAGAGTGTTGGAAGCCATTTTGTAGATGACATCGCCGAAGTCGAGGATCGGTAGGATAGTCAGTTTTACTAGGGTAAGCTTGGCGGCGTGGGTGAAGGAGGCTTTGTTGCGGAATAGAAAGCCGACTCTTGATTTGATTTTCGATTGGAGATGTTTGATGTGAGTCTGGAAGGAGAGTTTGCAGTCTAGCCAGACACCTAGGTACTTATAGATGTCCACATATTCAAGGTCGGAACCATCCAGGGTGGTGATGCTAGTTGGGCATGCGGGTGCAGGCAGCGATCGGTTGAAAAGCATGCATTTGGTTTTACTCGCGTTTAAGAGCAGTTGGAGGCCACGGAAGGAGTGCTGTATGGCATTGAAGCTCGTTTGGAGGTTAGATAGCACAGTGTCCAATGACGGGCCGAAAGTATATAGAATGGTGTCGTCTGCGTAGAGGTGGATCAGGGAATCGCCCGCAGCAAGAGCAACATCATTGATATATACAGAGAAAAGAGTCGGCCCGAGAATTGAACCCTGTGGCACCCCATAGAGACTGCCAGAGGACCGGACAGCATGCCCTCCGATTTGACACACTGAACTCTGTCTGCAAAGTAATTGGTGAACCAGGCAAGGCAGTCATCCGAGAAACCGAGGCTATTGAGTCTGCCGATAAGAATATGGTGATTGACAGAGTCGAAAGCCTTGGCGAGGTCGATGAAGACGGCTGCACAGTACTGTCTTTTATCGATGGCGGTTATGATATCGTTTAGTACCTTGAGCGTGGCTGAGGTGCACCCGTGACCGGCTCGGAAACCAGATTGCACAGCGGAGAAGGTACGGTGGGATTCGAGATGGTCAGTGACCTGTTTGTTGACTTGGCTTTCGAAGACCTTAGATAGGCAGGGCAGGATGGATATAGGTCTATAGCAGTTTGGGTCCAGGGTGTCTCCCCCTTTGAAGAGGGGGATGACTGCGGCAGCTTTCCAATCCTTGGGGATCTCAGACGATATGAAAGAGAGGTTGTGGGTCTAGAGTGGGTCTAGGGGCTCCATTGTGAACTAAAACAATGATAACTAACCTGAACAACAGTATACAAGGCATATTGACATCTGAGAGAGACATACAGCGAGGCATACAGTAATCACAGGTGTTGAATTTGGAAAGCTAGCTAAAAACAGTAGGCGAGGCTAATCCGCTAGCACAACAAACAGCAGGTAAAATGGCGTTGACTAGGCAACGGGGCCGACAGGTAAGACAAACAAGCAGAAAGGAGTACCGTGATTAATGGACAGTCCAGCGTGCGTCAGCTATGTAGCCAAGAGATCAGTGTCCAGGGGGCAGCGGTGGATGGGCAGGGAGGCTGGGCTGGCGAGTGTTATCCAGGTTTTTAAAAAACTAACAATGACTAAATAGCTTGTAACTAGTTAGCTGGTTAGCGTCTGGAGGTTCTTGAGTGTGTCATAAAAATAAGAGTAAAAGTAATAGCGATTCCGTATCACATTCGGTGAGGCAGGTTTCCGGAAGGTATAAACAAATTAAAAATCAAAAAGAGATAGAAAGTAAATGGGGTCAGAGAGTGATTGGGACGCGGTGGTTCAGACGGTTAGCAGGCCTGTGCTAACAGGCTAACAGTTTGTAGGCCCGAGCTAGACAAGGTAGCAGTTAGCGGACCGGAGCTTGACAAGCTAGCCGTTAGCAGGCCGAATTAGCAAGCAGGGAGATAGCGAGGGCTAGAGAGTTAACCTTTGGGGGACGTCGCGATGGGGTGAGTCTGTTTATTCCTCTTCATGCGGTGAGCTGGAGATACAGCGATTCAGAAAGCTTGCGGGCCTTGGCCAGCAGATGGATCTTTGGCGATGTCGCAGCGGAAAAGCCTGTTGAAACCCCCTCGGACGATTATGTCGGCGGACCAGTCGTGATGGATCGGCGGGGCTCCGTGTCGGCAGTAGAGGGTCCAGGCCAATTGGCAAAATAGGTATTGTTGGACCTCTTCGGTTAGTCGGGAGATGGGCTTAGCTCGAGGCTAGCTCCAGGCTAACTGGTGCTTGCTCTGGGACAGAGACGTTAGCCAGGAGTAGCCACTCGGATTGCAGCTAGCTAGTTGCGATGATCCGGTGTAAAGGTTCAGAGCTTGCGGTAGGAATCCGGAGATGTGGTAGAGAAAAAGCCGTCTGATATGCTTTGGGTAGATGTCGCGCTGGTGTCCTAGTTAGCGTTGAAGACCGCTAGCAGTGGCTAGCTAGTAGCTAGTTAGCGGCTAGCTTCTGATGAGGGTTCCGATTCTAAAGTATAGAAAAAGCAGATCCGTACCACATTGGGTGATGCGGGTTGCAGGAGAGTATATTCAGCCTGTAGTTGGAAAGTGAGATTAAAATATGTACGAAATATATACAGAAAAAAAAACGAGGAAAAACTATATTTACACTATACAGGACGGGACAAGACAAAACACACGTCCGACTGCTACGCCATCTTGGAACAGAACTTGATAAGCTATTGGTCTGTGTGTAGTGTGTATTGATAAGCTATTGGTCTGTGTGTATTGGTAACCTATTGGTCTGTGTGTATTGATAAGCTATTGGTCTCTGTGTATTGATACGCTATTGGTCTCTGTGTATTGATAAGCTATTGGTCTGTGTGTATTGATAACCTATTGGTCTGTGTGTATTGATAACCTATTGGTCTGTGTGTATTGATAACCTATTGGTCTGTGTGTATTGATAACCTATTGGTCTGTGTGTATTGATAACCTATTGGTCTGTGTGTATTTATAACCTAGTGGTCTGTGTGTATTGATAAGCTATTGGTCTGTGTGTAGTTTGTATCGATAACCTATTGGTCTGTGTGTAGTGTGTATCGATAACCTATTGGTCTGTGTGTATTGATAACCTAGTGGTCTGTGTGTATTGATAACCTAGTGGTCTGTTTGTAGTGTGTATTGATAACCTATTGGTCAATGTGTAGTGTGTATTGATAACCTATTGTGTGAATTTACACTGTCACAGTAGTTTTACGTTTGTGTGTGTGTGTGTGTGTGCGTGTGGCTTGAGTGTGCGTTTGTGTCAGCCAGGTATTTTACTGGAGATAATATCGGAATCTAGTTTCCCGGGGTAACGGTTTAACCCTCCGAAGGTTTCTGATTGGTTAGTAAATATTTGATCAGTATTCTAATGACGGTCTCATCATCTCCTCCATGGATATGATCAATAAATAATTAAAGAGTTATCGTCTTTCATTCATGAAGGAGAGAAATCATCAAACACATGACCATCTGTCTGAGCCACGTACAACCTTTTTATGGGGCAGGGTATCCTAGTGGTTAGAGTGTAGAGGAGGTAGGTAGCCTAGTGGTTAGAGTGTAGAGGAGGTAGGTAGCCTAGTGGTTAGAGTGTAGAGGAGGTAGGTAGCCTAGTGGTTAGAGGTAGAGGAGGTAGGTAGTAGTAGAGTGTAGAGGAGGTAGGTAGCCTAGTGGTTAGAGTGTAGAGGTGTAGGGAGGTAGGTAGCCTAGTGGTTAGAGTGTAGAGGAGGTAGGTAGCCTAGTGGTTGGTTAGAGGAGTAGCAGGTAGCCTAGTGGTTAGAGTGTAGAGGTAGGTAGCCTAGTGGTTAGAGTGTAGAGGAGGTAGGTAGCCTAGTGGTTAGAGTGTAGAGGAGGTAGGTAGCCTAGTGGTTACAGTGTAGAGGAGGTAGGTAGCCTAGTGGTTAGAGTGTAGAGGAGGTAGGTAGCCTAGTGGTTAGAGTGTAGAGGAGGTAGGTAGCCTAGTGGTTAGAGTGTAGAGGAGGCAGGTAGCCTAGTGGTTAGAGTGTAGAGGAGGTAGGTAGCCTAGTGGTTAGAGTGTAGAGGAGGTAGGTAGCCTAGTGGTTAGAGTGTAGAGGAGCAGGTATCCTAGTGGTTAGAGTGTAGAGGAGGTAGGTAGCCTAGTGGTTAGAGTGTAGAGGAGGCAGGTAGCCTAGTGGTTAGAGTGTAGAGAGGCAGGTAGCCTAGTGGTTAGAGTGTAGAGGAGGTAGGTAGCCTAGTGGTTAGAGTGTAGAGGAGGTAGGTAGCCTAGTGGTTAGAGTGTAGAGGAGGTAGGTAGCCTAGTGGTTACAGTGTAGAGGAGGTAGGTAGCCTAGTGGTTACAGTGTAGAGGAGGTAGGTAGCCTAGTGGTTAGAGTGTAGAGGAGGTAGGTAGCCTAGTGGTTAGAGTGTAGAGGAGGTGGGTAGCCTAGTGGTTAGAGTGTGGTTGGGTAGCCTAGTGGTTAGAGTGTAGAGGAGGTAGGTAGCCTAGTGGTTGGTGTAGAGGAGAGCCTAGTGGTTAGAGTGTAGAGGAGGTAGGTAGCCTAGTGGTTACAGTGTAGAGGAGGTAGGTAACCTAGTGGTTAGAGTGTAGAGGAGGTAGGTAACCTAGTGGTTACAGTGTAGAGGAGGTAGGTAACCTAGTGGTTAGAGTGTAGAGGAGGTAGGTAACCTAGTGGTTAGAGTGTAGAGGAGGTAGGTAACCTAGTGGTTAGAGTGTAGAGGTAGCAGGTAGCCTAGTGGTTAGAGTGTAGAGGAGGTAGGTAACCTAGTGGTTAGAGTGTAGAGGAGGTAGGTAGCCTAGTGGTTAGAGTGTAGAGGAGGTAGGTAGCCTAGTGGTTAGAGTGTAGAGGAGGTAGGTAGCCTAGTGGTTACAGTGTAGAGGAGGTAGGTAGCCTAGTGGTTACAGTGTAGAGGTAGCAGGTAGCCTAGTGGTTAGAGTGTAGAGGAGGTAGGTAGCCTAGTGGTTAGAGTGTAGAGGAGGTAGGTAGCCTAGTGGTTACAGTGTAGAGGTAGCAGGTAGCCTAGTGGTTAGAGTGTAGAGGAGGTAGGTAGCCTAGTGGTTAGAGTGTAGAGGAGGTAGGTAGTCTAGTGGTTAGAGTGTAGAGGAGGCAGGTAGCCTAGTGGTTAGAGTGTAGAGGAGGTGGGTAGCCTAGTGGTTAGAGTGTAGAGGAGGTAGGTAGCCTAGTGGTTAGAGTGTAGAGGTAGCAGGTATCCTAGTGGTTAGAGTGTAGAGGAGGTAGGTAGCCTAGTGGTTAGAGTGTAGGGGCGGCAGATAGCCTAGTGGTTAGAGTGTAGAGGTAGCAGGTAGCCTAGTGGTTAGAGTGTAGAGGAGGTAGGTAGCCTAGTGGTTAGAGTGTAGAGGAGGTAGGTAGCCTAGTGGTTACAGTGTAGAGGAGGTAGGTAGCCTAGTGGTTACAGTGTAGAGGAGGTAGGTAGCCTAGTGGTTAGAGTGTAGAGGAGGTAGGTAGTCTAGTGGTTAGAGTGTAGAGGAGGCAGGTAGCCTAGTGGTTAGAGTGTAGAGGAGGTGGGTAGCCTAGTGGTTAGAGTGTAGAGGAGGTAGGTAGCCTAGTGGTTAGAGTGTAGAGGAGGTAGGTAGCCTAGTGGTTAGAGTGTAGAGGAGGTAGGTAGCCTAGTGGTTAGAGTGTAGAGGAGGTAGGTAGCCTAGTGGTTAGAGTGTAGAGGAGGTAGGTAGCCTAGTGGTTAGAGTGTAGAGGAGGTAGGTAGCCTAGTGGTTACAGTGTAGAGGAGGTAGGTAGCCTAGTGGTTAGAGTGTAGAGGAGGTAGGTAGCCTAGTGGTTAGAGTGTAGAGGAGGTAGGTAGCCTAGTGGTTAGAGTGTAGAGGCGGCAGGTAGCCTAGTGGTTAGAGTGTAGAGGAGGTAGGTAGCCTAGTGGTTAGAGTGTAGAGGAGGTAGGTAGCCTAGTGGTTAGAGTGTAGAGGAGGCAGGTAGCCTAGTGGTTAGAGTGTAGAGGAGGTAGGTAGCCTAGTGGTTAGAGTGTAGAGGAGGTAGGTAGCCTAGTGGTTACAGTGTAGAGGTAGCAGGTAGCCTAGTGGTTAGAGTGTAGAGGAGGTAGGTAGCCTAGTGGTTAGAGTGTAGAGGAGGTAGGTAGCCTAGTGGTTACAGTGTAGAGGTAGCAGGTAGCCTAGTGGTTAGAGTGTAGGGAGAGGAGGTAGGTAGCCTAGTGGTTAGAGTGTAGAGGAGGTAGGGTAGCCTAGTGGTGGTTAGCAGGTAGGCCTAGTGGTTAGAGTGTAGAGGAGGCAGGTAGCCTAGTGGTTACAGTGTAGAGGTAGCAGGTAGCCTAGTGGTTAGAGTGTAGGGGCGGCAGGGTAGCCTAGTGGTTAGAGTGTAGGGGCGGCAGGGTAGCCTAGTGGTTAGAGTGGAGGGGAGGCAGGTAGCCTAGTGGTTAGAGTGTTGGGGAGGCAGGTAGCCTAGCGGTCAGAGTGTTGGGGCGGCAGGTAGCCTAGTGGTTAGAGTGTAGAGGAGGCAGGTAGTCTAGTGGTTAGAGTGTAGAGGAGGTAGGTAGCCTAACGGTTAGAATGTAGAGGAGGTAGGTAGCCTAGTGGTTAGAGTGTAGAGGAGGTAGGTAGCCTAGTGGTTAGAGTGTAGAGGGGTGGTAGGGTAGCCTAGTGGTTAGAGTGTAGGGCGGCAGGTAGCCTTAAGCTGCACAGTGGTTAGAGTTTTGGGGCGGCAGGGTAGCCTAGTGGTTAGAGTGGAGGGAGGCAGGTAGCCTAGTGGTTAGAGTGTTGGGGCGGCAGGTAGCCTAGTGGTTAGAGTGTAGGGCGGCAGATAGCCTAGTGGTTAGAGTGTAGAGGCGGCAGGTAGCCTAGTGGTTAGAGTGTAGAGGCGGCAGGCAACCTAGTGGTTAGAGTGTAGAGGCGGCAGGTAGCCTAGTGGTTAGAGTGTAGGGGCGGCAGGTAGCCTAGTGGTTAGAGTGTAGAGGTGGCAGGTAACATAGTGGTTAGGGCGTTGGGCTAGTAACCGAAAGGTTGCAGGTTCAAATCCTCCGAGCTGACAAGGTACAAATCTGTCGTTCTGCCCCCCTGAACAAGGCAGTTAACCTCTTGAAACTAGGGGGCACTATTTTAATTTTTGGAAAAATAACGTTCCCAAAGTAAACAGGCTATTTGTCAGGACCAGATAATAGAATATGCATATAATTGACAGCTTAGGATAGAAAACACTCTAAAGTTTCCAAAACTGTAAAAATATTGTCTGTGAGTATAACAGAACTGATATTGCAGGCGAAAGCCTGCATGTTCTCTCAATGTACAGACCATAGACCCAGTGTCAAGCCTGTCCTTAAGCTGCACTTTCCCATGTACAGACACAGAGGTGTAAAACAAATCTGAAAAGGCCTCTTGTGAACCTAACATAACAATTTTCTCTCCTTCTTTCGCATCAGAGCACAAAATCTCATACGTTTTCTCGAGATCATCAGATTCCTTCTTGGGGTAGACAGTTGAACACATTTCACCCCTTTCCCTGTGACGCCCACAGTTTACTGGCAGTTTAATGGTTGCTGCTGTGGTGGTGAGTTTCTCTGGTTTCTCTGCTGTCGCGGTGGGTGTCTCTCACCACCGGGATTGGCATAGCGTCCCCCCGTGTTTTGGACAATTTGACTTCCAATGATCTGGGGAAAAGCACCAGATGCACAGGTTCTCATGTCTACAGTGCATCACAGTGGAGTGATCTGTTGAGCCACAAGCCCTGCATTCCCTACGCCTGAAGGGCTGGGTGGGGAAAGATGGTGCCTTGGCCTGTGTCTGTGAAACCATAACGGGTGGTATGCTCTTCTCTAAGGTGCGTTCAAGCAGGTGAATGAGTCTCTCGATACTTGCACTCTGCCCATCTTGTTTGGCGCTTGATGTGAGAGAAGTGTCACTGTCAGCTGGTGGTCAACCTTTCTTTTAGCCTGTCAACTGGTGGTCAACCTTTCTGTTATCCTGTCAGCTGGTGGTCAACCTTTCTGTTATCCTGCTACTGTCAGCTGGTGGTCAACCTTTCTGTTATCCTGCTACTGTCAGCTGGTGGTCAACCTTTCTGTTATCCTGCTACTGTCAGCTGGTGGTCTGGTGTATCCTGTCAGCTGGTGGTACCTTTCTATCCTGCTACTGTCAGCTGGTGGTCAACCTTTCTGTTATCCTGTCAGCTGGTGGTCAACCTTTCTGTTATCCTGCTACTGTCAGCTGGTGGTCAACCTTTCTGTTATCCTGTCAGCTGGTGGTCAACCTTTCTGTTATCCTGCTACTGTCAGCTGGTGGTCAACCTTTCTGTTATCCTGTCAGCTGGTGGTCAACCTTTCTGTTATCCTGTCAGCTGGTGGTCAACCTTTCTGTTATCCTGCTGCTGTCAGCTGGTGGTCAACTTTTCTGTTATCCTGCTGCTGTCAGCTGGTGGTCAACCTTTCTGTTATCCTGCTGCTGTCAGCTGGTGGTCAACCTTTCTGTTATCCTGCTACTGTCAGCTGGTGGTCAACCTTTCTGTTATCCTGCTGCTGTCAGCTGGTGGTCAACCTTTCTGTTATCCTGCTACTGTCAGCTGGTGGTCAACCTTTCTGTTATCCTGCTACTGTCAGCTGGTGGTCAACCTTTCTGTTATCCTGTCAGCTGGTGGTCAACCTTTCTGTTATCCTGCTGCTGTCAGCTGGTGGTCAACCTTTCTGTTATCCTGTCAGCTGGTGGTCAACCTTTCTTTTATCCTGTCAGCTGGTGGTCAACCTTTCTGTTATCCTGTCAGCTGGTGGTCAACCTTTCTGTTATCCTGTCAGCTGGTGGTCAACCTTTCTGTTATCCTGCTACTGTCAGCTGGTGGTCAACCTTTCTGTTATCCTGTCAGCTGGTGGTCAACCTTTCTTTTATCCTGTCAGCTGGTGGTCAACCTTTCTGTTATCCTGTCAGCTGGTGGTCAACCTTTCTGTTATCCAGTCAGCTGGTGGTCAACCTTTCTGTTATCCTGCTACTGTCAGCTGGTGGTCAACCTTTCTGTTATCCTGTCAGCTGGTTGTCAACCTTTCTGTTATCCTGCTACTGTCAGCTGGTGGTCAACCTTTCTGTTATCCTGCTACTGTCAGCTGGTGGTCAATCTTTCTGTTATCCTGCTACTGTCAGCTGGTGGTCAACCTTTCTGTTATCCTGTCAGCTGGTTGTCAACCTTTCTGTTATCCTCCTACTGTCAGCCGGTGGTCAACCTTTCTGTTATCCTGCTACTGTCAGCTGGTGGTCAACCTTTCTGTTATCCTGTCAGCTGGTGGTCAACCTTTCTGTTATCCTGCTGCTGTCAGGTGGTGGTCAACCTTTCTGTTATCCTGTCAGCTGGTGGTCATCCTTTCTGTTATCCTGCTACTGTCAGCTGGTGGTCAACCTTTCTGTTATCCTGTCAGCTGGTGGTCAACCTTTCTGTTATCCTGCTACTGTCAGCTGGTTGTCAACCTTTCTGTTATCCTGTCAGCTGGTGGTCAACCTTTCTGTTATACTGTCAGCTGGTGGTCAACCTTTCTGTTATCCTGTCAGCTGGTGGTCAACCTTTCTGTTATCCTGTCAGCTGGTGGTCAACCTTTCTGTTATCCTGCTACTGTCAGCTGGTGGTCAACCTTTCTGTTATCCTGTCAGCTGGTGGTCAACCTTTCTGTTATCCTGTCAGCTGGTGGTCAACCTTTCTGTTATCCTGTCAGCTGGTGGTCAACCTTTCTGTTATCCTGCTACTGTCAGCTGGTGGTCAACCTTTCTGTTATCCTGTCAGCTGGTGGTCTACCTTTCTGTTATCCTGCTACTGTCAGCTGGTGGTCAACCTGTCTGTTATCCTGCTACTGTCAGCTGGTGGTCAACCTTTCTGTTATCCTGTCAGCTGGTGGTCAACCTTTCTGTTATCCTGCTGGTGTCAGCTGGTTGTCAACCTGTTGGCCAA